>NC_067457.1:9871040-9873540 GCF_025434085.1 Hippocampus zosterae
TCGGCCGGTTCCCCTTCCCCCTTTTCCCCTTTACCTCCCCGCGCGGGGAGGTACCAGGGGTTGGAACGTCTGGAGGAGAGGCCCGGCGAGGTGGCCGAGCGTGGCCGGCGCGGTGGCGTCTTCGTCGGATGAACGGTGTTGACTATCGCCCGGCGGAAGTCATCTTGAGCACCGGGAGGAGAGGCACGGCGGTGCCTCGACCCAACCTTTTTGTCGGCCGGTTCCCCTTCCCCCTTTTCCCCTTTCCTCCCCGCGCGGGGAGGTACCAGGGGTCGGAACGTCTGGAGGAGAGGCCCGGCGAGGTGGCCGAGCGTGGCCGGCGCGGAGGCGTCTTCGTCGGATGAACGGTGTTGACTATCGCCCGGCGGAAGTCATCTTGAGCACCGGGAGGAGAGGCACGGCGGTGCCTCGACCCAACCTTTTTGTCGGCCGGTTCCCCTTCCCCCTTTTCCCCTTTACCTCCCCGCGCGGGGAGGTACCAGGGGTCGGAACGTCTGGAGGAGAGGCCCGGCGAGGTGGCCGAGCGTGGCCGGCGGGGAGCCGTCTTGGTCGGATTGGGAAAATAAAAAAATTCCCCCATTCATTTCAATGGCTGAGGGGGTCTGCCATACCGTTTGTGTCCGCCAGATGGACCGCCGGGCGGTACCCGGGGTTTGGCTGTGGGTACCAGGGGTGGGCCTGGCGGTACCAGGGGTAAGCCTGGCGGTACCATGGGTAAGGTGTGGCCGGGGAAGAGGCCTCTTGGTCGGATTGGGAAAATAAAATAATCCCCCCATTCATTTCAATGGTCGGAGGTACCAGGGGTAAGCCTGGCGGTACCAGGGGTAAGCCTGGCGGTACCAGGGGTAAGCCTGGAGGTACCAGGGGTTAGCCTGGAGGTACCAGGGGTAAGCCAGGGCCGTCTCGGCCGCGGAGAGTTGCCCGGGGAAGAGGCCTCTTGGTCGGATTGGGAAAATAAAATAATCCCCCATTCATTTCAATGGTCGGAGGTACCAGGGGTAAGCCTGGAGGTACCAGGGGTAAGCCTGGAGGTACCAGGGGTTAGCCTGGAGGTACCAGGGGTAAGCCAGGGCCGTCTCGGCCGCGGAGAGTTGCCCGGGGAAGAGGCCTCTTGGTCGGATTGGGAAAATAAAATAATCCCCCCATTCATTTCAATGGTCGGAGGTACCAGGGGTAAGCCTGGCGGTACCAGGGGTAAGCCGGGGGGTACCAGGGGTAAGCCTGGAGGTACCAGGGGTAAGCCTGGAGGTACCAGGGGTTAGCCTGGAGGTACCAGGGGTAAGCCAGGGCCGTCTCGGCCGCGGAGAGTTGCCCGGGGAAGAGGCCTCTTGGCCGGGGTGAATAGTGTTGGAACGCGGCCCGCGGAAGTCGTAGCGGCCGGAGGTACCGGGGGCGAAGCCCCGGCCCGGCCCGGCGGCCGAGTGTGGCCGGGGAAGAGGCCTCTTGGTCGGATTGGGAAAATAATTTAAAAAAAAAAAAAAAAAATCCCCATTCATTTCAATGGGCGTGGGGGGGGGGGGGGGGGGGGGTCTCGGTGGCCGAGCGTGGGCGTGGAAGAGGCCTCTTGGTCGGATTGGGAAAATAAAAAAAATCCCCCCATTCATTTCAATGGGCGGCGGTACCAGGGGTAAGCCTGGAGGTACCAGGGGTAAGCTTGGAGGTACCAGGGGTAAGCCTGGCGGTACCAGGGGTAAGGCAGTACCGATTTTGGTCGTTAGGGGCGCTGTAGTAGGTAAGAGTCAGGGGGTGAAGGAAGGCTAAAGGCTTAGAAGGTGAGCGATCACCAAAATACCTTCGGAAACGTATATAGGAGAGCATGTTTCGAGCAAGTGACCTCCATTGAGAGTCACCGGAGTCCCCTCAGACAATTATCCGACCATCGTGAGGGTGTCTCCAGCCACCCACAGCGCTTAGCCGGCCTCTTACTTTGAAAAATGTTCCATCTCCCCACTTTCGGCTAAATTTCTAAGTCCCCCTCCGGGCGGTCGACGGCAGTTGGGAAGGCCGCCCGAGAGGCGCTCCGGGCGGGTAGCCCGGGCGAAACGCCGGCCTCTGACGGCGGAGCTCCGCACTTTCGGCTATTTTCTAAGTCCCCCTCCGGGCGGTCGACGGCAGTTGGGAAGGCCGCCCGAGAGGCGCTCCGGGCGGGTAGCCCGGGCGAAACGCCGGCCTGTGACGGCGGAGCTCCGCACTTTGAAAAATTTTCAATCTCCCCACATTCGGCTATTTCCTAAGTCCCCCTCCGGGCGGTCGACGGCGGGCGCGCAGCCGGGGGAGGCGTCTCCCCCCCCACCCCCCCACACCTTTCTCTCTTCCACATCGCACCACAGCGACCACTGACCGATACGCAACAGAGACCCGCCTTCGGAGGGCCCCCGCCGGCACCGGCCACGCGCCGGCGCTCGGGCGGACGGCTCCTTCGGCTTGCGGGTCGACCCCCGCGCTGCGACGGGCGTGCCCCCCGGGGCACCACCGGCGCAGCGCGTACCCGATCGGCGGC
>NC_067457.1:9983540-9988540 GCF_025434085.1 Hippocampus zosterae
TCCGGCGAAAGCGTCGTTTCTCTTACCCTGCCACCCCGAGCGTCCGGCGGGCCAGCGCGGCGGCGCCCTCACGCGGGGCGCCCCGAGCCGCCCGGCCGCGGCCGCCCTTTTTCGGTACCGGTCCGCAAGACACGAACCCGCGGGGGTCCGGGGAGCCCGCCCCGACCCCCCCACATCCACACTCCCGACACGGCGGGGGGCTACCTGGTTGATCCTGCCAGTAGCATATGCTTGTCTCAAAGATTAAGCCATGCAAGTCTAAGTACACACGGCCCGTACAGTGAAACTGCGAATGGCTCATTAAATCAGTTATGGTTCCTTTGATCGCTCCGCCGTTACTTGGATAACTGTGGCAATTCTAGAGCTAATACATGCAAACGAGCGCCGACCTCCGGGGACGCGCGCATTTATCAGACCCAAAACCCACGCGGGTCCGGCTCCGCGGGCAGCGTCCCGGCCCCCCCCTTCGGGGGCCGCGGGCCGGGCGCCCCGCGGCCGGCCGGCCCGGCCCCTTTGGTGACCCTAGATAACCTCGAGCCGATCGCCGGCCCTCCGCGGCGGCGACGTCTCATTCGAATGTCTGCCCTATCAACTTTCGATGGTACTTTCTGCGCCTACCATGGTGACCACGGGTAACGGGGAATCAGGGTTCGATTCCGGAGAGGGAGCCTGAGAAACGGCTACCACATCCAAGGAAGGCAGCAGGCGCGCAAATTACCCACTCCCGACGCGGGGAGGTAGTGACGAAAAATAACAATACAGGACTCTTTCGAGGCCCTGTAATTGGAATGAGCAAACTCTAAACCCTTTGGCGAGGAACCATTGGAGGGCAAGTCTGGTGCCAGCAGCCGCGGTAATTCCAGCTCCAATAGCGTATCTTAAAGTTGCTGCAGTTAAAAAGCTCGTAGTTGGATCTCGGGACGCGAGCTGACGGTCCGCCGCGAGGCGAGCCACCGTCTGTCCCAGCCCCTGCCTCTCGGACGCCCCCGGGATGCCCTTCGCTGGGTGTCCCGCCCGGGGCCCGAAGCGTTTACTTTGAAGAAAATAGAGTGTTCAAAGCAGGCCCGCGCCGCCCGCATACCGCAGCTAGGAATGATGGAATAGGACCCCGGTTCTATTTTGTGGGTTTTTCCTCCTGAACTGGGGCCATGATTGAGAGGGACGGCCGGGGGCATTCGTATTGCGCCGCTAGAGGTGAAATTCTTGGACCGGCGCAAGACGGGCCAGGGCGAAAGCATTTGCCAAGAATGTTTTCATTAATCAAGAACGAAAGTCGGAGGTTCGAAGACGATCAGATACCGTCGTAGTTCCGACCATAAACGATGCCGACTCGCGATCCGGCGGCGTTATTCCCATGACCCGCCGGGCAGCGCCCGGGAAACCACCAAGTCTTTGGGTTCCGGGGGGAGTATGGTTGCAAAGCTGAAACTTAAAGGAATTGACGAAACTGATGTGCCCCGGAAACTTGATGACAGAATGGGACTCGGGGGGGGCGGGGGTGTCTGTCCGCGATCGTGCCTTGTCGCTATCTCGCTCGGTCGGCGTCTCCGCGAAATGAATACGTTACTCGATGCTGGGCCTGATCCGATGTTCTTATTCTGTGTTAGGTGCAGATAACACAGCGAAGCGCATGACGGAGAACGCCGACGGAGTGGAGGGGGCGGAGGAGATGGTGGCGGCCGACAACGCCGAATTCCCCGTGCGGGACGATCATGATCGGATGAAAAGGAATGAGGTGAGGAGGGACCTTACGCCGAGAAAGGCCCTAAAGAAGAAGGCCGGAGAATACGTATCGCTGTCGGGCACACCAAGAAGGGACCGGAGGGGGTCCGACCATGACATTAAACCGAGAAGGCTCTTTATGTCAATGGCTAGTCCCGTGAAATCGCCAATGACATTCGTGATACGAATCCCCAGAAATGGTGCAGCTTGCCCGATGTGCGGAACAATCGTCTGGGGGGTGGGCACCCTCAGCAAACATCTCCTCTCGAGGCACGGCAATAAGTCTTTTCTGTTCAAATGCAAAAAGTGCGAAAAGACTTCGACCAACTATCACGCTATCGTATGCCATGTGCCCAAGTGCAACCCAGGAGTGGCGACAAGTCAGGTAGGTCCGGAATGCGAACATTGCGGCCGTAAGTTCGCTACCAACAGGGGATTGTCGCAGCACAAGAGGCACAAACACCCAGAGGCGTGGAATGAACATAGGATCGCCGAGACATTGCACAAGACGGCGGCGATGCAAGTAAAGAGATCGTGGTCGAAAGAGGAATGTAGTCTGGTTGAAAATATGGTGAAGGAGAAAGGAAGCACACAGAGCACCTTCGCCCAGATCGCAACCGCACTGGGGAAAGGTATCACGGCAATGCAAGTAAGAGCCAGGTGGGCCCACATGCGCATAACTGAGTTGGTGGCGGACACACCGGTTAGGGACAAATGGCCAGGGGAGGATGAGATGGTTCGCCCAAGTCCGGGGACGCCCTTGTCGCCACGGGTGAATGCCAAGGAACGTTTTAGAAACAATTTGGTGCGGGAGACGGCGGCGAGTGACGACAAACGTGCGGAAGCGATACTGTCTTTGGCCGAGAGAACGGACGGTGGACTGGAGATCCTCCGGATAAAAGTAAGGAAGAAGGGCATCACCCCGAGGATCGTCGACTGTGAGGTGGCGGCCCCTGGACCAAAGCGACCTCTCACTTCCAAACTGAAGCGAATGAAAAAGATCACCAGATACAGGTCCATGCAGATCCTGTACAAGGAAGGCCCCGGGACGCTGGCTAAATTGGTGCTGGATGGCAAGGACAGCACCAGTTGCAGGATACCCATGGAAATAGTAGCGGCTGCATTCAAAGACCGTTGGCAGAAGGTCGACGGGTTTAAGGGACTTGGGAATTTCAGACACGGTGGCGTAATCGGTAATGAAGGATTGTACAAACCCATTTCGCCAGAGGAAGTATTGGGAAGCCTCAAGAGCACAAAGAACGGCACGGCACCGGGACCCGATGGAATAACTAAGAAAGACCTACTCGAGTGGGACAACACTGGAGTGCCGCTTGCCGTGGAATTTACGAGATGGCTGCTAGCGGGGGCCATTCCCAAGGAGGTCAAAGATTGCCACACCAGTCTGATCCCCAAGTCCTCGGACCCGGATGATCTGAAGGATATTACGAACTGGAGACCAGTGACTATTGGCTCAATGCTACTAAGGCTGTTCTCACGGATAATGACGGCGAGGTTGACCAGGATATGCACGATCAACCCAAGGCAAAGAGGCTTCCTGATGGAAGCAAACGGATGTGCGGAGAATCTGTTGGTCCTCGATAACCTAATACTGTCTTCAAGGGCAGAAGTCAGACCGCTGGCAGTGGTCTTCATCGATTTCGCGAAGGCTTTCGACTCCGTGGCTCACGCTCACTTCTTGAGCACACTCAGGAAGAGGAGGCTAGACCGTCACGTGAGGCACCTGCTCGAAGACAGCTACGTCGACTGCACGACGCGCATTAAATGTGGGAGAACCCTGTCCGAGCCGATCCAGCTGGCGGTGGGGGTCAAACAGGGTGACCCAATGTCTCCACTACTCTTCAACTTAGCCATGGACCCTCTGATACAATCCATGGAGGAGACGGAATGGGGGCTGGACAGGGAAGGAAGACGAATGGCTGCGCTAGCGTTTGCAGATGACCTAGTGCTGGTGAGTGGGTCGCGACAGGGCATGAACAATTTGCTGGGAATGGTTGAGAATTTCTGCGCATCCACAGGGCTGGGAGTCCAGCCCAGAAAATGCCACGGCTTCATGTACGAACAGGGAATGATCAACGCCTGTAAGCCGTGGAAGATCGATGGCCAAAGGATACACATGATTGGCCCGGGCGAAACGGTGAAGTACCTGGGGGTGCAGTTGGGACCGGAGAAGGGCGTGATCACCCCGGACCTCAAGGGAGACTTGGCCGTGTGGCTCATGAACATTAAAAAGGCTGACCTGAAGCCCTCCCAGAAGGTCATGTTACTCAATGTGTACACAGTCCCGAGGCTGATATATAAAGCAGCGATGGGCAAGGTACCAGTGAAGCACCTCGAAGAACTCGATAGACTGATCAGGTCGGCACTGAAAAGTTGGCTTCACTTGGCTCGGATGACGGACAATGGGCTGCTGTACTCCAGAACTAGGGATGGCGGACTGGGGGTGGTCAGGCTGGCGAAATTGGTGCCCTGTGTGCGGCTTCGGTGCGTCTGGAAGATGTGCTGGAGCGACGATGCGTGGACGAGATCTGTTGCGAGAGAGAAGGTGCGCAAGCAAGAGTGGAAGGCGCTATGGAAGGCGGCAGGCGGAGCGGATGGAGATGTGCCGACCCTCGACGACACGGATGTGGATTGCGACGTGCCCAAGCCCCTGGCAGCACCGAAATGGCGGGAAGCTGAAAACCGAGCATGGGAAACGAGGGGCATACACGGCAAGGGAGTGTCGATGTTCCGGAATGATAAAACGAGCAATTCATGGTTGAGGGACCCACAGAAAGCGTCTTTCACTCAGAAGCATTACTTGATGGGCCTGTCGATGAGAGCGGGGATGGTACCGATGAGGACGGAACGTGATGGCGTGGGAACGGGCATACCGCCCAGATGCAGAGGATGCCACCGAAGACTGGAATCGCTGGCCCACGTATTGGGTCAATGTGAGTCCGTGAAGAGAAACATCATGAAAAGGCACAATAGGATTTGTGCGGACCTTCAAGCGGAAATGACCCGGTGGGGATGGGAGGTATTCAGGGAGATGAGATGCCTCGACGGAAACGACGCATTGAAGGCTCCGGACATTGTGGCGGTGAAGAGCGGAAGGTTGCTGATCATAGATGTGACGGTGAGATACGAGACAGAGGACTACCCGTTGGAAGGAGCGGCTGAGGAGAAAGTAAAGAAGTACAGGCCGGTGGGTAGCAAACTGATGCATATGCTTTGCGCCCGAAGCTTCAAGGTTTACGGCCTTCCCATTGGAGCAAGAG
>NC_067457.1:10063540-10138540 GCF_025434085.1 Hippocampus zosterae
GCCTGAAAATGCATTTAAAATAAATAAAACTCAAATTGAGTGTCACGCGTAAACCAAAGATTTTATGTACACATTTCAAAACATATTTAGTTCAGGTTAACATCCTGAAGCCTAAATGAGCATTACTTTGACCAAACAACTCATTCCTATGAAGATGCATTCAAACTCAGAAATTGTGCTCAGCTTGGCCTGAAAATACATTTTAAGCAATAAAATTCAAAATTGAGTGTCACGCCTAAACCAAATGACTTATGCACACACTTCAACATGTATTTAGTTCAGGTTGACCTCCTGAAGCCTAAATGACAATTAATTTGACTACACAACTCATTCCTATGAAGATACATTCAAAATAAAAAAACGTGCTCAGCTCAGCATTAATTTGACCACACAACTCATTCCTATGAAGATACATTCAAACTCAGAAAATGTGCTCAGCTCGGCCTGAAAATACATTTTAAGCAATAAAACTCAAATTGAGTGTCACGCCAAAACCAAAGGACTTATGCACACACTCAACATGTATTTAGTTCAGGTTGACCTCCTGAAGCCTAAATGAGCATTAATTTGACCGCACAACTCATTCCTATGAAGATACATTCAAAGTCAAAAAATGTGCTAAGCTCGGTCTGAAAATGCATTTAAAGCAATAAAAACTCAAATTGAGTGTCACGCCTAAACCAAAGGACTTACGCACACATTTCAACATGTATTTAATTCAGGTTGACCTCCTGAAGCCTAAATGAGCATTAATTTGACCACACAACTCATTCCTATGCATATACATTCAAAGTCAGAAAATGTGCTCAGCTCGGCCTGAAAATGCATTTAAAATAAATAAAACTCAAATTGAGTGTCACGCGTAAACCAAAGGTTTTATGCACACATTTCAACACGTATTTAGTTCAGGTTGACCTCCTGAAGCCTAAATGAGCATTAATTTGACCACACAACTCATTCCTATGAAGATACATTCAAAATCAAAAAACGTGCTCAGCTCGGACTGAAAATGCATTTAAAGCAATAAAAATTCTAATTGAGTGTAACGCCTAAACCAAATGACTTATGCACACACTTCAACATGTATTTAGTTCAGGTTGACCTCCTGAAGCCTAAATGAGCATTAATTTGACCACACAACTCATTCCTATGAAGATATATTCAAAGTCAGAAAATGTGCTCAGCTCGTCCTGAAAATGCATTTAAAATAAATAAAACTCAAATTGAGTGTCACACGTAAACCAAAGGTTTTATGCACACATTTCAACACGTATTTAGTTCAGGTTGACCTCTCGAAGCCTAAATGAGCATGAATTTGACCACACAACTCATTCCTAAGAAGATACATTCAAAGTCAGAAAATGTGCTCACCTTGGCCTGAAAATGCATTTAAAATAAATAAAACTCAAATTGAGTGTCACGCGTAAACCAAAGATTTTATGTACACATTTCAACACATATTTAGTTCAGGTTAACATCCTGAAGCCTAAATGAGCATTACTTTGACCAAACAACTCATTCCTATGAAGATGCATTCAAACTCAGAAATTGTGCTCAGCTCGGCCTGAAAATACATTTTAAGCAATAAAATTCAAAATTGAGTGTCACGCCTAAACCAAATGACTTATGCAGACACTTCAACGTGTATTTAGTTCAAGTTGACCTCCTGAAGCCTAAATGACAATTAATTTGACTACACAACTCATTCCTATGAAGATACATTCAAAATAAAAAAACGTGCTCAGCTCAGCATTCATTTGACCACACAACTCATTCCGATGAAGATACATTCAAAATAAAAAAACGTGCTCAGCTCAGCATTAATTTGACCACACAACTCATTCCTATGAAGATACATTCAAACTCAGAAAATGTGCTCAGCTCGGCCTGAAAATACATTTTAAGCAATAAAACTCAAATTGAGTGTCACGCCAAAACCAAAGGACTTATGCACACACTCAACATGTATTTAGTTCAGGTTGACCTCCTGAAGCCTAAATGAGCATTAATTTGACCGCACAACTCATTCCTATGAAGATACATTCAAAGTCAAAAAATGTGCTAAGCTCGGTCTGAAAATGCATTTAAAGCAATAAAAACTCAAATTGAGTGTCACGCCTAAACCAAAGGACTTACGCACACATTTCAACATGTATTTAGTTCAGGTTGACCTCCTGAAGCCTAAATGAGCATGAATTTGACCACACAACTCATTCCTATGAATATACATTCAAAGTCAGAAAATGTGCTCAGCTCGGCCTGAAAATGCATTTAAAATAAATAAAACTCAAATTGAGTGTCACGCGTAAACCAAAGGTTTTATGCACACATTTCAACAGGTATTTAGTTCAGGTTGACCTCCTGAAGCCTAAATGAGCATTAATTTGACCGCACAACTCATTCCTATGAAGATACATTCAAAGTCAAAAAATGTGCTCAGCTTGGTCTGAAAATGCATTTAAAGCAATAAAAACTCAAATTGAGTGTCACGCCTAAAGCAAAGGACTTATGCACACACTTCAACATGTATTTTGTTCAGGTTGACCTCCTGAAGCCTAAATGACAATTAATTTGATCACACAACTCATTTTTATGAAGATACATTCAAAGTCATAAAACGTGCTCAGCTCGGCCTGAAAATGCATTTAAAGCAATAAAAACTCAAATTGAGTGTCACGCCTAAACCAAAGGACTTGTGCACACATTTCAACATGTATTTAGTTCAGGTTGACCTCCTGAAGCCTAAATGAGCATTAATTTGACCACACAACTCATTCCTATGAAGATGCATTCAAACTCAGAAAATGTGCTCAACTCGGTCTGAAAATGCATTTTAAGCAATAAAAACTCAAATTGAGTGTCACGCCTAAAGCAAAGGACTTATGCGCACACTTCAACATGCATTTTGTTCAGGATGATCCCCTGAAGCCTAAATGAGTATTAATTTAACCACACAACTCATTCCTATAAGATACATTCAAACTCAGAAAATGTGCTCAGCTCGGCCTGAAAATGCATTTAAAGCAATAAAAACTCAAAATGAGTGTCACGCCTAAACCAAAGGACTTATGCACACATTTCAACATGTATTTAGTTCAGGTTGACCTCCTGAAGCCTAAATGACCATTAATTTGATCACACAACTCATTCACATGATGATACATTCACAGTCAGAAAACGTGCTCAGCTCGGCCTGAAAATGCATTTAAAACAAATACAACTCAAATTGAGTGTCACGCATAAACCAAAGGTTTTATGCACACATTTGAACATGCATTTTGTTCAGGATGACCCCCTAAAGCCTAAATGAATATTAATTTGACCACAGAACTCATTCCTATGAAGATACATTCAAACTCTGAAAACTTGCTCAGCTCGGCCTGAAAATGCATTTAAAGCAATAAAAACTCAATTTGAGTGTCACGCCTAAACCAAAACATTATGTCAACATTTCAACATGTATTTAGTTCAGGCTGACCTCCTGAAGCCTAAATGATCACTAATTTGACCTCACAACTTATTCCTATGAAGATACATTCAAAGTCAAAAAAACGTGCTCAGCTCGGCCTGAAAATGCATTCAAAGCAATAAAAATTCAAATTGAGTGTCACGCCTAAACCAAATGACTTATGCACACATTTCAACATGTATTTAGTTCAGGTTGACCTCCTGAAGCCTAAATTACCATTAATTTGATCACACAACTCATTCCCTTGATGATACATTCACAGTGGGAAAACGTGCTCAGCTCGGCCTGAAAATGCATTTAAAACAGATACAACTCAAATTGAGTGTCACGCATAAACCAAAGGTTTTATGCACACATTTGAACATGCATTTTGTTCAGGTTGACCTCCTGATGACTAAATGAGCATTAATTTGACCACACAACTCATTCCTATAAAGATACATTCAAAGTCAGAAAACGTGCTCAGCTCAGCATTAATTTGACCACACAACTCATTCCTATGAAGATACATTCAAACTCAGAAAATGTGCTCAGCTCGGCCTGAAAATGCATTAAAAGCAATAAAAACTCAAATCGACTGTCACGCCTAAACCAAAGGACTTATGCACACATTTCAACATGTATTTAGTTCAGGTTGACCTCCTGAAGCCTAAATGAGCATTAATTTGACCACACAACTCATTCCTATGAAGATACATTCAAAATCAAAAAACGTGCTAAGCTCGGCCTGAAAATGCATGTAAAGCAATAAAAATTCAAATTGAGTTTAACGCATAAACCAAATGACTTATGCACACATTTCAACATGTATTTAGTTCAGGTTGACCTCCTGAAGCCTAAATGAGCATTAATTTGACAACACAACTCATTCCTATGAATATACATTCAAAGTCAGAAAATGTGCTCAGCTAGGCCTGAAAATGCATTTAAAATAAATAAAACTCAAATTGAGTGTCACGCGTAAACCAAAGGTTTTATGCACACATTTCAACACGTTTTTAGTTCAGGTTGACCTCCTGAAGCCTAAATGACAATTAATTTGACCACACAACTCATTCCTATGAAGATGCATTCAAAATCAAAAAACGTGCTCAGCTCGGCCTGAAAATGCATTTTAAGCAATAAAAACTCAAATTGAGTGTCACGCATAAATCAAAGGTTTTATGCACACATTTGAACATGCATTTTGTTCAGGTTGACCTCCTGATGACCAAATGAGCATTAATTTGACCACACAACTCATTCCTATAAAGATACATTCAAAGTCAGAAAACATGCTCAGCTCAGCATTAATTTGACCACACAACTCATTCCTATGAAGATACATTCAAACTCAGAAAATGTGCTCAGCTCGGCCTGAAAATACATTTAAAGCAATAAACCTCAAATTGAGTGTCACACCTAAACCAAAGGACTTATGCACACACTCAACATGTATTTAGTTCAGGTTGACCTCCTGAAGCCTAAATGAGCATTAATTTGACCGCACAACTCATTCCTATGAAGATACATTCAAAGTCAAAAAATGTGCTCAGCTCGGTCTGAAAATGCATTTAAAGCAATAAAAACTCAAATTGAGTGTCACGCCTAAACCAAAGGACTTGTGCACACACTTCAACATGTATTTAGTTCAGGATAACCTCCTGAAGACTAAATGAGCATTAATTTGACCACACAACTCATTCCTATGAAGATACATTCAAACTCAGAAAATGTGCTCAGCTCGGCCTGAAAATGCATTTAAAATAAATACAACTCAAATTGAGTGTCACACGTAAACCAAAGGTTTTATGCACACATTTGAACATGCATTTTGTTCAGGTTGACCTCCTGATGACTAAATGAGCATTAATTTGACCACACAACTCATTCCTATAAAGATACATTCAAAGTCAGAAAACGTGCTCAGCTCAGCATTAATTTGACCACACAACTCATTCCTATGAAGATACATTCAAACTCAGAAAATGTGCTCAGCTCGGCCTGAAAATACATTTAAAGCAATAAACCTCAAATTGAGTGTCACACCTAAACCAAAGGACTTATGCACACACTCAACATGTATTTAGTTCAGGTTGACCTCCTGAAGCCTAAATGAGCATTAATTTGACCGCACAACTCATTCCTATGAAGATACATTCAAAGTCAAAAAATGTGCTCAGCTCGGTCTGAAAATGCATTTAAAGCAATAAAAACTCAAATTGAGTGTCACGCCTAAACCAAAGGACTTGTGCACACACTTCAACATGTATTTAGTTCAGGATAACCTCCTGAAGCCTAAATGAGCATTAATTTGACCACACAACTCATTCCTATGAAGATACATTCAAACTCAGAAAATGTGCTCAGCTCGGCCTGAAAATGCATTTAAAATAAATAAAACTCAAATTGAGTGTCACACGTAAACCAAAGGTTTTATGCACACATTTGAACATGCATTTTGTTCAGGTTGACCTCCTGATGACTAAATGAGCATTAATTTGACCACACAACTCATTCCTATAAAGATACATTCAAAGTCAGAAAACGTGCTCAGCTCAGCATTAATTTGACCACACAACTCATTCCTATGAAGATACATTCAAACTCAGAAAATGTGCTCAGCTCGGCCTGAAAATATATTTTAAGCAATAAAACTCAAATTGAGTGTCACGCCAAAACCAAAGGACTTATGCACACACTCAACATGTATTTAGTTCAGGTTGACCTCCTGAAGCCTAAATGAGCATTAATTTGACCGCACAACTCATTCCTATGAAGATACATTCAAGGTCAAAAAATGTGCTCAGCTCGGTCTGAAAATGCATTTAAAGCAATAAAAACTCAAATTGAGTGTCACGCCTAAACCAAAGGCTTTATGCACACATTTGAACATGCATTTTGTGCAGCTTGACCTCCTGAAGCCCAAATGACAATTAATTTGCTCACACAACTCATTTTTATGAAGATACATTCAAACTCAGAAAACCTTCTCGACTCAGCCTGAAAATGCATTTAAAGCAATAAAAACTCAAATTGAGTGTCACGCCTAAACCAAAGGACTTATGCACACATTTCAACATGTATTTAGTTCAGGTTGACCTCCTGAAGCCTAAATGAGCATTAATTTGACCACACAACTCATTCCTATGAAGATACATTCAAACTCAAAAAATGTGCTCAGCTCGGCCTGAAAATGCATTTAAAATAAATAAAACTCAAATTGAGTGTCACGCGTAAACCAAAGGTTTTATGCACACATTTCAACACGTATTTAGTTCAGGTTGACCTCCTGAAGCCTAAATGACAATTACTTTGACCTCACAACTTATTCCTATGAAGATACATTCAAAGTAAAAAAAAACGTGCTCAGCTCGGCATGAAAATGCATTTAAAGCAATAAAAATTCAAATTGAGTGTCACGACTAAACCAAAGGACTTATGCACACACTTCAACATGTATTTAGTTCAGGTTGACCTCCTGAAGCCTAAATGACCATTAATTTGATCACACAACTCATTCCCATGATGATACATTCACAGTCAGAAAACGTGCTCAGCTCGGCCTGAAAATGCATTTAAAACAAATACAACTCAAATTGAGTGTCACGCATAAACCAAAGGTTTTATGCACACATTTGAACATGCATTTTGTTCAGGTTGACCTCCTGATGACTAAATGAGCATTAATTTGACCACACAACTCATTCCTATGAAGATACATTCAAACTCAGAAAATGTGCTCAGCTCGGCCTGAAAATACATTTTAAGCAATAAAATTCAAATTGAGTGTCACGACTAAACCAAAGGACTTATGCACACACTCAACATGTATTTAGTTCAGGTTGACCTCCTGAAGCCTAAATGAGCATTAATTTGACCGCACAACTCATTCCTATGAAGATACATTCAAAGTCAAAAAATGTGCTGAGCTTGGTCTGAAAATGCATTGAAAGCAATAAAAACTCAAATTGAGTGTCACGCCTAAAGCAAAGGACTTATGCACACACTTCAACATGTATTTTGTTCAGGTTGACCTCCTGAAGCCTAAATGACAATTAATTTGATCACACAACTCATTTTTATGAAGATACATTCAAAGTCATAAAACGTGCTCAGCTCGGCCTGAAAATGCATTTAAAGCAATAAAAACTCAAATTGAGTGTCACGCCTAAACCAAAGGACTTGTGCACACATTTCAACATGTATTTAGTTCAGGTTGACCTCCTGAAGCCTAAATGATCACTAATTTGACCACACAACTCATTCCTATGAAGATACATTCAAACTCAGAAAATGTGCTCAGCTCGGCCTGAAAATACATTTTAAGCAATAAACTCAAATTGAGTGTCACGCCAAAACCAAAGGATTTATGCACACACTCAACATGTATTTAGTTCAGGTTGACCTCCTGAAGCCTAAATGAGCATTAATTTGACCGCACAACTCATTCCTATGAAGATACATTCAAAGTCAAAAAATGTGCTCAGCTCGGTCCGAAAATGCATTTAAAGCAATAAAAACTCAAATTGAGTGTCACGCCTAAAGCAAAGGACTTATGCACACACTTCAACATGTATTTTGTTCAGGATGACCCCCTAAAGCCTAAATGAGCATTAATTTGACCACAGAACTCATTCCTATGAAGATACATTCAAACTCTGAAAACGTGCTCAGCTCGGCCTGAAATTGCATTTAAAGCAATAAAAACTCAAATTGAGTGTCACGCATAAACCAAAGGACTTGTGCACACATTTCAACATGTATTTAGTTCAGGTTGACCTCCTGAAGCCTAAATGAGCATTAATTTGACCACACAACTCATTCCTATGAAGATACATTCAAACTCAGAAAATGTGCTCAGCTCGGCCTGAAAATGCATTTAAAATAAATAAAACTCAAATTGAGTGTCACGCGTAAACCAAAGGTTTTATGCACACATTTCAACACGCATTTAGTTCAGGTTGACCTCCTGAAGCCTAAATGACCATTAATTTGATCAGACAACTCATGCACACACTTCAACATGTATTAAGTTCAGGTTGACCTCCTGAAGCCTAAATGACCATTAATTTGATCACACAACTCATTCTATGAAGATATGTTCAAACTCAGAAAACGCGCTAAGCTCGGCCTGAAAATGCATTTAAAGCAATATAAGTCAAATTGAGTGTCACGCCTAAACCAAAACATTATGTAAACATTTCAACATGTATTTAGTTCAGGTTGACCTCCTGAAGCCTAAATGAGCATTAATTTGACCTAAGATCTCATTCCTATGAAGATACATTCAAAGTCAGAAAATGTGCTCAGCTCGACCCGAAAATGCATTCAAAGCAATAAAACTCAAATTGAGCGTCACGCCTAAACCAAAGGACTTATGCACACATTTCAACATGTATTTAGGTCAGGTTGACGTCCTGAAGCCTAAATGAGCATTAATTTGACCACACAACTCATTCCTATGAAGATACATTCAAACTCAGAAAACGTGCTCAACTCGGCCTGAAAATGCATTTAAAGCAATGAAAAGTCAAATCGAGCATCACGCCTAAACCAAAGGACTTATGCACACATTTCAACATTAATTTAGTTCAGGATGACCTCCTGAAGCCTAAATGAGCATTAATTTGAACACACAACTCATTCCTATGAAGATCCATTCAAAGTCAGAAAACGTGCTCAACTCGGCCTGAAAATGCATTTAAAACAATAAAAACTCAAATTGAGTGTCACGCCTCAACCGTAGGACTTATGCACACATTTCAACATGTATTTAGTTCAGGAGACTTCCTCTAGCCTAAATGAGCATTAATTTGATCACACAACTCATTCCTATTAAAAAACATTCAAACTCAGAAAACGAGCTCAGCTCCGACTCAAACTGCACTTAAAGCAATAAAAACTGAAATTGAGTATAGTCATGGTACCCGCGTTGAGTTATAATTAGTTCAAGAACAAAGAGTCATGGAATAATTGGCTGAAGAGTACATTTATACAGTCATATAAATGAAAATGGTTTCAGGCCTCGGAGACAATATCGGAATTTGGTCAGTAGAGGGCGACACAGACCATAACATGATTCAAGACATCTTTTGAAAACCTTCTCAGCTCGGCCTGAAAATGAGTGTCACGCCTAAACCAAAGGACATATGCACACATTTCAACATTTATTTAGTTCAGGATGACCTCCTGAAGCCTAAATGACCATTAATTTGACTATACAACTCATTCCTATGAAGATACATTCAAAGTCAGTAAACGTACTCAGCTCGGCCAGAAAATGCATTTAAAGCAATAAAAACTAAAATTGAGTGTCACACCTAAACCAAAGGACTTGTGCACACATTTCAACATGAATTTAGTTCAGGATGATCTCCTGACCCCTCCGTGAGTCGTCACCTTACCGTGGTGGAGGGGTTTGTATGTCCCAATGATCCTAGAAGCTAAGTTGTCTGGGGCTTTATGCCCCTGACAGGGTCACCCATGGCAAACAGGTTCTAGGTGAGGGGCCAGACAAAGCACGGCTCAAAGACCCCTTATGATGAACAAAATATATGGACCAAGGTTTCCCTTGCCCGGACGCGGGTCACCGGGGCCCCCCTCTGGAGCCAGGCCTGGAGGTGGTGCTCGTTGGCAAGCGCCTGGTGGCCGGGCCTACACCAATGGAGCCCGGCCGGGCACAGCCCGAAGAGGCAACGTGGGTCCCCCTTCCCATGGGCTCACCACCCATGAGAGGGGCCAAAGGGGTCGGGTGCTCTTGGGACATGGAATGTCACCTCTCTGGCAGGGAAGGAGCCCGAGCTGGTGTGTGAGGCAGAGAATTTCCGACTGGATATAGTCGGACTTGCCTCCACACACAGCCTGGGTTCTGGTACCAGTTCTCTCGAGAGGGGTTGGACTCTCTTCCACTCTGGAGTTGCTCACGGTGAGAGGCGCAGAGCAGGTGTGGGCATACTCATTGCCCCCCGGCTCAGTGCCTGTACATTGGGGTTCACACCGGTAGACGAGAGGGTTGCCTCCCTCCGCCTGCGGGTGGGGGGACGGGTCCTGACTGTTGTTTGTGCATATGCACCAAACAGCAGCTCAGCATACCCACCCTTTTTGGAGTCCTTGGAGGGTGTGCTGGAGAGTACTCCTGCTGGGGACTCCCTTGTTCTGCTGGGGGACTTCAATGCTCACGTGGGCAATGACAGTGAGACCTGGAGGGGCGTGATTGGGAGGAACGGCCCCCCCGATCTGAACCCGAGTGGTGTTTTGTTATTGGACTTCTGTGCTCGTCACGGATTGTCCATAACGAACACCTTGTTCAAACATAAGGGTGTCCATATGTGCACTTGGCACCAGGACACCCTAGGTCGCAGTTCGATGATAGACTTTGTTGTTGTATCATCGGATTTGCGGCCGCATGTTCTGGACACTCGGGTGAAGAGAGGGGCGGAGCTGTCAACTGATCACCACCTGGTGGTGAGTAGGCTCCGATGGTGGGGGAAGATGCCGGTCCGTCCTGGCAGACCCAAACGTATAGTGAGGGTTTGTTGGGAGCGTCTGGCGGAATCCCCTGTCAGAAGGAGTTTCAACTCCCACCTCCGACAGAGCTTTTCCCATGTTCCGGGGGAGGCGGGGGACATTGAGCCCGAGTGGACCGTGTTCCGTGCCTCTATTGTTGAGGCGGCCAATCTGAGTTGTGGCCGTAAGGTGGTTGGTGCCTGTCGTGGCGGCAACCCCCGTACTCGCTGGTGGACACCAGCAGTGAGGGATGCCGTCAAGCTGAAGAAGGAGTCCTATCGAGCCTTTATGGCCTGTGGGACCCCAGAGGCAGCTGACGGGTATCGATTGGCCAAGCGGGCCGCAGCTTCGGTGGTCGCCGAGGCAAAAACCCGAGCGTGGGAAGAGTTCGGTGAGGCCATGGAAGCCGACTTCCGGACGGCTTCGAGGAAATTCTGGTCCACCATCCGACGTCTCAGGAGGGGGAAGCAGTGCACCACTAACACTGTGTACAGTGGGGATGGGGCGCTGCTGACTTCGACTCGGGACGTTGTGAACCGGTGGGCAGAGTACTTCGAAGACCTCCTCAACTCCACCAACACGCCTTCCTTGGAGGAAGCAGAGCCCGGGGACTCTGAGGTGGGCTCTCCTATCTCTGTGGTTGAAGTCACCGATGTGGTTAAAAAGCTCCTCGGTGGCAAGGCCCCAGGGGTGGATGAGATCCGCCCGGAGTTCTTCAAGGCTCTGGATGTTGTGGGGCTGTCCTGGTTGACACGCCTCTGCAACATCGCGTGGACAACAGGGAGAGTGCCTCTGGATTGGCAGACCGGGGTGGTAGTCCCTCTTTTTAAAAAGGGGGACCGGAGGGTGTGTTCCAACTACAGAGGGATCACACTCCTCAGCCTCCCTGGTAAGGTCTATTCAGGGGTGCTGGAGAGGAGGGTCCGTCAGGAAGTCGAGCCTCAGATTGAGGAGGAGCAGTGTGGTTTTCGTCCCGGCCGTGGAACAGTGGACCAGCTCTACACCCTTAGCAGGGTCCTTGAGGGTATGTGGGAATTCGCCCAACCAGTCTACATGTGTTTTGTGGACTTGGAGAAGGCGTTTGACCGTGTCCCTCAGGGAGTTCTGTGGGGGGTGCTTCGTGGGTATGGGGTACCGAACCCCCTGATACGGGCTGTTCGGTCACTATACCACCGATGTCAGAGTTTGGTTCGCATTGCCGGCAGTAAGTCGGAATCGTTTCCAGTGGAGGTAGGACTCCGCCAAGGCTGCCCTTTGTCGCCGATTCTGTTCATAACCTTTATGGACAGAATTTCTAGGCGCAGCCGAAGCGTTGAGGGGGTCCGTTTTGGGGGCCTCAGTATTTCATCCCTGCTTTTTGCAGATGATGTGGTGCTGTTGGCTCCTTCAAACGGGGCTCTCCAACTCTCACTGGAGCGTTTCGCAGCCGAGTGTGAAGCGGTTGGGATGAAAATCAGCACCTCCAAATCTGAAACCATGGTCCTCAGTCGGAAAAGGGTGGAGTGCCCCCTCCGGGTCGGGGAGGAGATCTTACCCCAAGTGGAGGAGTTCAAGTATCTTGGGGTCTTGTTCACGAGTGGGGGTAGGAGGGAGCGGGAGATCGACAGGCGGATCGGTGCAGCGTCTGCTGTGATGCGGACGTTGTATCGGTCTGTCGTGGTGAAGAAGGAGCTGAGCCAAAAGGCGAAGCTCTCAATTTACCGGTCGATCTACGTCCCAACCCTCACCTATGGTCACGAGCTATGGGTCGTGACCGAAAGAACGAGATCCCGGATACAAGCGGCTGAAATGAGTTTTCTTCGCAGGGTCTCCGGGCTCTCCCTTAGAGATAAGGTGAGAAGCTCAGTCACCGGGAGGGGCTCAGAGTCGAGCCGCTTCTCCTCCACATCGAGAGGAGCCAGATGAGGTGGCTTGGGCATCTGATTCGGATGCCTCCTGAGCGCCTCCCCGGTGAGGTGTTCCGGTCATGTCCCACCGGGAGGAGACCCAGAGGAAGACCCAGGACACGCTGGAGAGACTATGTCACCCAGCTGGCCTGGGAACGCCTCGGGATCCCCCGGGGAGAGCTGGAAGAAGTAGCTAGGGAGAGGGAAGTCTGGGCTTCCCTGCTAAAGCTGTTGCCCCCGCGACCCGGCCCCGGATAAGCGGTAGATGATGGATGGATGGATGGATGGATGGATGATCTCCTGAAGCCTAAATGAGCATTAATTTGACTACACAACTCATTCCTATGTAGATAAATACAAACTCAGAAAACACGCTCAGCGCTGCCTGAAAATGCATTTAAAGCAATAAAAAACTCAAATTGAGTGTCACGAATAAACCAAAGGACTTATGCACACCTTTCAACATATATTTAGTTCAGGTTGACCTCCTGACGCCTAAATGACTATTAATTTGACCACACAACTCAATCCTATGAAGATACATTAAAAGTCAGAAAACGTGGTCAACTCGGCCTGAAAATGCATTTAAAGCAATAAAAACTAAAATTGAGTGTCACGCCTCAACCAAAGGACTTATGCGCACACATCAACATGAATTTAGTTCAGGATGACCTCCTGAAGCCTAAATGAGCATTAATTTGATCACACAACTCATTCCTATTAAAAACATTCAAACTCAGAAAACGAGCTCAGCTCAGACTGAAACTGCACTTAAAGCAATAAAAACTCAAATTGAGTGTCACGCCTAAACAAAAGGACTTATGGCCACATTTCAACGTGAATTTAGTTCAGGATGACCTCCTGAAGGTTAAATGAGCATTAATTTGACCACACAACTCATTCCTATGAAGATACATTCAAAGTAAAAAAACGTGCTCGGCTCGGCCTGAAAATGCATTTAAAGCAATAAAAACTCAAAATGAGTGTCACGCCTAAACCAAAGGGCTTATGCACACATTTCAACATGTATTTAGTTCAGGTTGACTTCCTGAAGCCTAAATGAGCATTAATTTGATCACACAACTCATTCCTATTAAAAAACATTCAAACTCAGAAAACGAGCTCAGCTCAGACTGAAACTGCACTTAAAGCAATAAAAACTGAAATTGAGTATAGTCATGTTACCCGCGTTGAGTTATAATTAGTTCAAGAACAAAGAGTCATGGAATAATTGGCTGAAGAGTACAGTTATACAGTCATATAAATGAAAATAGTTTCAGGCCTCGGAGACAATATCGGATATTGGTCAGTAGAGGGCGACACAGACCATAACATGAATCAGGACATCTTTTGAAAACCTTCTCAGCTCGGCCTGAAAATGCATTTAAAGCAATAAATACTCAAAATGAGTGTCACGCCTAAACCAAAGGACTTATGCACACATTTCAACATTTATTTAGTTCAGGATGACGAATTTGACTATACAACTCATTCCCATAAAGATACATTCAAGCTCAGAAAACGTGCACAACTCGGCCTGAAAATGCATTTAAAGCAATAAAACTCAAATTGAGTGTCACGCCTAAACCAAAGGACTTATGCACACATTTCAACATGTATTTAGTTTGCAGATGAAATTGAAAAATCCCGTCATTCAGCAATAGCGCTTGTGTCCGCCAGAGGGCGGTGTAGTAGCCAAAAGGCCATTAATTTTAACGGGCGTCGGAGAGCGGGCCGGCTCGGCGGCCGGGCAGCAGATTGAGAGATTAAAAAAAAAGACGGCCCGGCTTTTTTTTTAAGCGTCAAAATGACCTTACTAGTGAACTAGTGAGCGTTTTGTGGCTTACATGTTCACTAGTAAGCGTCAAAATGATCTTACTAGTGAACTAGTGGGCGTTTTGCGGCTTACATGTTCACTAGTAAGCGTCAAAATGACCTTACTAGTGAACTAGTGAGCGTTTTGTGGATTACATGTTCACTAGTAAGCGTCTAAATGACCTTACTAGTGAACTAGTGAGCGTTTTGTGGCTTACATTTTCACTAGTAAGCGTCAAAATTATCTTACTAGTGAACTAGTGGGCGTTTTGTGGCTTACATGTTCACTAGTAAACCTCAAAATGATCTTACTAGTGAACTAGTAGGCGATTTGTGGCTTACATGTCAACTAGTAAGCCTCAAAATGAACTTACTAGTGAACTAGTGGGCACATTTATGGCCTTACATGTTCACTAGTAAGCGTCAAAATGATCTTACTAGTGAACTAGTGGGCACATTTATGGCCTTACATGTTCACTAGTAAGCGTCAAAATGATCTTACTAGTGAACTAGTGGGCGTTTTACGGCTTACATGTCAACTAGTAAGCCTCAAAATGATCTTACTAGTGAACTAGTGGGCGTTTTGCGGCTTACATGTCAACGTGTAAGCCTCAAAATGATCTTACTAGTGAACTAGTGGGCGTTTATCGGCTTACATGTCAACTAGTAAGCCTCAAAATTACCTTACTAGTGAACCAGTGAGCGTTTTGTGGCTTACATGTTCATTAGTAAGCGTCAAAATTACCTTACTAGTGAACTAGTGAGCGTTTTGTGGCTTACATGTTCACTAGTAAGCGTCAAAATGACCTTACTAGTGAACTAGTGAGCGTTTTGTGGCTGACATGTTCATAAATAAGCATCAAAATGATCTTACTAAGGAACTAGTGGGCGTTTTGTGGCTTACATGTTCACTAGAAAGCGTCAAAATTACCTTACTAGTGAACCAGTGAGCGTTTTGTGGCTTACATTTTCACTAGTAAGCGTCAAAATGATCTTACTAGGGAACTAGTGGGCATTTTGTGGCTTACATGTTCACTAGTAAGCGTCAAAATGACCTTACTAGTGAACCAGTGAGCGTTTTGTGGCTTACATGTTCACTAGTAAGCGTCAAAATGACCTTACTAGTGAACTCGTGAGCGTTTTGTGGCTTACATGTTCACTAGTAAGCGTCAAAATTATCTTACTAGTGAACTAGTGGGCGTTTTGTGGCTTACATGTTCACTAGAAGCCTCAAAATTATCTTACTAGTGAACTAGCGGGCGTTTTGTGGCTTACATGTTCACTAGTAAGCGTCAAAATGACCTTACTAGTGAACTAGTGGGCGTTTTGCGGCTTACATGTTCACTAGTAAGCGTCAAAATGACCTTACTAGTGAACTAGTGAGCGTTTTGTGGATTACATGTTCACTAGTAAGCGTCTAAATGACCTTACTAGTGAACTAGTGAGCGTTTTGTGGCTTACATTTTCACTAGTAAGCGTCAAAATTATCTTACTAGTGAACTAGTGGGCGTTTTGTGGCTTACATGTTCACTAGTAAACCTCAAAATGATCTTACTAGTGAACTAGTAGGCGATTTGTGGCTTACATGTCAACTAGTAAGCCTCAAAATGAACTTACTAGTGAACTAGTGGGCACATTTATGGCCTTACATGTTCACTAGTAAGCGTCAAAATGATCTTACTAGTGAACTAGTGGGCACATTTATGGCCTTACATGTTCACTAGTAAGCGTCAAAATGATCTTACTAGTGAACTAGTGGGCGTTTTACGGCTTACATGTCAACTAGTAAGCCTCAAAATGATCTTACTAGTGAACTAGTGGGCGTTTTGCGGCTTACATGTCAACGTGTAAGCCTCAAAATGATCTTACTAGTGAACTAGTGGGCGTTTATCGGCTTACATGTCAACTAGTAAGCCTCAAAATTACCTTACTAGTGAACCAGTGAGCGTTTTGTGGCTTACATGTTCATTAGTAAGCGTCAAAATTACCTTACTAGTGAACTAGTGAGCGTTTTGTGGCTTACATGTTCACTAGTAAGCGTCAAAATGACCTTACTAGTGAACTAGTGAGCGTTTTGTGGCTGACATGTTCATAAATAAGCATCAAAATGATCTTACTAAGGAACTAGTGGGCGTTTTGTGGCTTACATGTTCACTAGAAAGCGTCAAAATTACCTTACTAGTGAACCAGTGAGCGTTTTGTGGCTTACATGTTCACTAGTAAGCGTCAAAATGATCTTACTAGGGAACTAGTGGGCGTTTTGTGGCTTACATGTTCACTAGTAAGCGTCAAAATGACCTTACTAGTGAACCAGTGAGCGTTTTGTGGCTTACATGTTCACTAGTAAGCGTCAAAATGACCTTACTAGTGAACTCGTGAGCGTTTTGTGGCTTACATGTTCACTAGTAAGCGTCAAAATTATCTTACTAGTGAACTAGTGGGCGTTTTGTGGCTTACATGTTCACTAGAAGCCTCAAAATTATCTTACTAGTGAACTAGCGGGCGTTTTGTGGCTTACATGTCAACTAGTAAGCCTCAAAATGATCTTACTAGTGAACTAGTGGGCACATTTATGGCCTTACATGTTCACTAGTAAGCGTCAAAATGACCTTACTAGTGAACTAGTGGGCAATATGGAATAAATACTCAAAGGGCTTGCCAGGCAAGCCCATTGAGTATTTAAAGGGTTCTAAGGGCTTGCCTGGCAAGCCCTTTGAGTATTTATTCATCCGTGATGGTATTGTAGACCAATGAGAGCACGTCCGACAGACACGTGGACTTCGGGCAGCCAACCATGATGCATTTCGAGCCAAGCCCCAACAAAAACGGAGGAGAAAACTTTCAGACGCTTTGAAAGCTTTTGGAGTACATATTACTCTTGTTGTTACACAAAATTTGGTTTTACGATTATTTTAGGCGGTACCGTTATGGTGTAAATGTCAAATACGTGGTCAATTTATCAAGATGACGCCTGCTTAAAAATTTGCTCCAACGATTTCGGAGATGTGTCTGACTTTGACAGCAATGGCAGCAGTTCAACGCTGACAGTCGCAGTCGGTTGCAGATTTATTTCGGCAGGACTTTCCAAAATCTGCCGTTTGCTCTGACAGTTCTCTGTCTGACAGTCACATTTTGTCTTATTACTCACAAGCTAATTGACATTTAAAAAGAGTTAAAGTTAATGTTTGGAACACGATTTTGCTCTTACTGTTTGCTGCCTTAGTTCGTTTGAATTATTCGCTTCCTGCATTACATGAAGTACATTTTTTAATATTCACAAGACTGTAACTGTGCATTATAAATAATGTCAAATTTGCACTATGTTTTACTGGATCTACAACTAAACTAGGTCCTCGTTTCTGGGAGAGTCCACAGCACCTCCTGTATCACAACCATTCTGCCGGCACACCTTCAGCAGCACGATGTTTCTAACGGGAGCTGGAGGGTGATCAGCTTCATTGAAGAACAGGAGGAGGAGAGGCACAACGTTTGTCATTTATGATACGTTTTTAGACTTTTCTCCTAATTAAAAAAACTGTATGTTTTGTTAATTTCTTGATATAGTTCTTGTATTTAAATATTTTAACAATCAAATATTTTTCAACTGTGTTTTAGATATGAATTGTATGAAATAAATCAGTGAAGTCCCATTCAAATTCTACTCCATCTAATCTGCTCGATCACACTGCTGTCAACCTGCTGTAAATAATGCCTCCATTCATGATTGTAGAAACCCCAGAATGGTAAACATGTGATTATTTTATTTTAAAATATAAGAAGCCTATGTTTTGCAATTGTGCTCATTTTCATTGCATTGCACGACAAATATAATAGATGAGCCGGTTTGGGGACATCATCAACCAAGCTGCTGCTCCAATTGCAATGCGATATATTGTCCTGCTCTCCTAAATTCGCATCTACACCACAAATTTCTGTATACTGTAGATATTACGCAAATGGCGGTAAATAATTGTGAAAGCTCAGAATCAGGTTTTAAAGGGTTAATTCTTTGCTGGATGGAGCTCTTATCATGGAGCCAATAGGAGGTGTCCTCGGGTGGTGTCCGTCCCTCATTCAGCTCGGGTCCTCCACCGGAGGCCAGGAAGCCCGAGGGCCCCACGCAGTACCCCCGCCGCTCCCAGCACCGCACACCTCCGGACCGAGATGTCCGACGCTGCTCCCGGGATCCGTCGCAACCACCCATCCAGTCCGGGGGTCATTGCACCGAGCGCCCCGACCACCAGAGGCACGACCGCCACCCCCACCACCCAGGCCCTCCCCAGCCCCTCCCCGAGCCCCTGGTACCCCCCGAGCCCCCCATGCTCCCCCCTCCCGATGCCTCCACCACCTGGGACCGCCACATCCACCACAACGGCCCTCCTCCGCCCCCCATCCAAGACCACGACATCTGGTTGACTCGCCACCACCATCCCGCCAGTCTGGATCCGGAAGTCCCACAGGATCCCCGCTCCGCCACCCTCCACCACCCTCGTAGGTGCCCCCCACTCCGACCCCGGGGCCCCCAGTCCACACTCCGCACAGATGCCTCGGCAGACCACGCCAGCCACCTGGCCATGGCGCTCCACGCAGGCCCCCCCTGCCAGCATCCCACACCCCGCAGCCACGTGCCGGATCGTCCCAGGCGCCTCCCCGCACAACCCACACCTCGGGTCCTGTCCGGCGCGGCACATCCGGGCCTCGACGGCTCCGGCACCCAAGGCCCGCTCCTGAGCAGCCAGGATGAGCGCCCCTGCGCTGTCCCCCAGGCAAGCCCCCTCCAGCCACCGATAGGACTTCTTGAGATCAGCCACCTCAGCCATGGTCCGGTGGCACATCCCGCGTAGGGGCCCGCCCCCCCACGATGGTCCCCCCCCCCCCCCCCCAGCGCCCGTCCCTCCGCTCCCCAATGTCCGAGACACTCTCCAAGCACGTCACCCGCCGGAGCCCCCGCCCCCCGATGCATTCATGGAGCCCGGATGTCCCATCCCAGAAAGCGGCGCCGACACCCACCAGTCCCCGGCCTCCCTCCCCTCGGCCCGCGCACACAGTCTCTATATATATATATATATATATAGCTGGATATCTCAGTTGGTAAGGTTTGGCGTACGGGAGACGCTGGTTCGCTTGGGTCCCGCTTGGGGCAAAAAATGAGCACATAACACCATCCAGTGTGGGTCCTTGGGCAAGAGCCTTCACGCTAATGCGTACCTCATACAATGATGAGAGACAATAAAATGAATGACATGCCAGCTCAGAGGTCGCCCGGCCAAACAAGGTCTGCGTCAGGTGCTGGGGAACCAGAGCACCTTGATGAAAAATGGAGCGGAGATGGGCAAGATGCAATAACATGGCTCTGTTGGAATGCTACTACTCAAGCAAGCCTAGTCAGAGAGGTTACATGCAGAGAATCTGGGCTAAATGGTTTCTTCAAAACCCACAGTCACGGGTGACCACGAAACAACTAGTAACTCAGTGTTCCAACATCCACAAACGGCAACTGCTGTCACAACTTGAGATTGATGAGGTACAACGCAGGTTCCATGGTGAGGGGCCCCAGGCTGCCAGATCAGAGGAGGAGTTCATACCAGAGTGAATGCAGATGATGAGATTGGGAGTGCTGTGAATGAATGAAATGCTGAGCAAGGCAGCAACTGACCTGAAAGCTAAGATCATGGCAAGAATGAAAGCTGGGAAACCTAGAAACCGATTACAACGGCTATGTGAAGTACCACCTGAAAGTCTCATGGAAAGTGTGAATGCAGCTCTGAGGGCGAACCCTACCGTAACAATCACGGAAATGAACTGATATGCGCTTCAGCATCAGTGATCCTTGAGATGCTTGGCTATAAGAGCAACCATGGAAGCCATGAGATACATTACCGACCATGGAAAAGACGGTTGGAGGCTAAGATCAAGGCGGCTCAGAAAGATGTGAGTCCATTGACGGAGGCCAAGAGAGGTGTGATGAAAAGGCGGATACCTGAGAGGTACATCCAGATGACCATACCTGAAGCACTCGAAACTGCCAAACAAAGGCTCCAAGCCTTGTCCAGCCGCCTAAAGCGGTACACGAAAGAGAATGAGGCCAGACGAATAAACAGGCTGTTCACAACACAACCTGCGAAAGTGTACGCTCAGTGGCAGGGTCCTAAAAGGTACTGGAAAGGCATATGGGAGA
The DNA here is from genome assembly GCF_025434085.1 of Hippocampus zosterae. Lineage (NCBI taxonomy): Eukaryota > Metazoa > Chordata > Actinopteri > Syngnathiformes > Syngnathidae > Hippocampus > Hippocampus zosterae. The sequence continues at coordinate 10,084,377 of NC_067457.1, forward strand.
AGGAGGTTGCACATAAAAGCAGTGCACAATGGCTGGTCTCCCTGAGAGAGGAGCACAGACACCTCCCTGAACAGAATCCAGTTACCGTAACAGTGGCAGACATACAGGAAAGAGTCTCAGATATGAAGAAATGGACAGCACCAGGCCCGGACATGGTCCACACCTACTGGCTAAAGAAACTCACAGCACTCCATGAGCGTCGAGCAGCATAAACGAACCAGCTGCTGAGGGATGGCTAACCGAAGGGCGAACGATACTGATCATGAAGGATCCCTCAAAGGGTGCAGTCGCATCCAACTATCGGCCATTAACCTGTCTCTCCACAACATGGAAGCTCATGCTGCGGCTAAGATAAGTGCACACATGGATCAATACATGAGCGAAGCACGGAAGGGCATTGGTAGAGATACCGGGGGAGCCAAACATCAGCTCCTGGTTGACAGAACAGTCGCACAAGACTGCAGGTCCCGATGTACCAACCTGTGCACAGGCTGGATTGATTACAAGAAAGCCTATGACTCGATGCCACATACATGGATCACTGAATGCTTGGATATGTATAAGTTGAACAGGACCCTAAGAGCTTTCGTTGCGAACTTGATGAGGATGTGGAAAACCACACTTGAAGCCAATGGCAAGCCACTTACCCAAGTGTCCATCAAATGTGGCATATACCAAGGTGATGCACTCTCCCCACTGCTGTTCTGCATAGGACTGAACCCCCTAAGCCAAGTAATCACCAAGACAGGCCATGGATACCGCCTCAGAAATGGAGCTACGATCAGTCACCTCCTCTACAAGGATGACATGTAGCTGTTTGCTAAGAGCGAAAGGGAGATAGACTCCCTGATCCACACAATCAGGATCTACAGCAGCGACATCGGGATGTCATTCGGGCTGGAGAAATGTAGTCGGATGGTGACTAAGAGAGGAAGGGTAGTCCGCACTGAAGGGGTCTCACTCCCTGAAGGAACAATAGCAGACATTGAGGACAGCTACAAGTACCTCGGTATACCACAAGCCAATGGCAACCTCAAACTGGCAACAAGGAAAGTGGCTACGGCCAAATACCTCCAGCGAGTGAGGCAAGTCCTAAGAAGCCAGCTCAATGGCAAGAATAAGACCCGGGCAATAAAAAGCTATGCCCTTTCCAGTGATCAGATAGCCTGCAGGAAAAATAAGGTGGCCAAGGGAAGAGATTCAGACCACGGATGTTAAGACCCGAAAGCTCGTTACCATGCATGGAGGGTTCCATCCCAAATCCAGCACCCTGAGACTGTACACAAGCCGAAAGGAAGGAGGCCGGGGACTAGTGAGTGTGAGAGCCACTGTCCAGAATGAAACATCCAAGCTCCACAAATATATCAAGGAGAAGGCACCAACGGATGATGTACTCAGAGAATGTCTCAGACAATGGGGAACAGAAGATGAGGTGCTGGAAGAGGGACCATCATGGGAGGACAAGCCCCTACACGGCATGTACCACCGGACAATAACTGCCGCGGCCAATCTCAAGAAGTCCTATCAGAGTTCTAGAGAGGGCTGGCCTGAAGGACAGCACAGAGGCACTCATCCTGGCTGCTCAGGAGCAGGCCCTGAGCACCAGAGCCATCGAGGCCTAGATATACCACACCAGCCAAGACCCAAAGTGTAGGTTGTGCAAAGAGGCACCTGAGACGATCTAACACATAACTGCAGGGTGTAAGGTGCTGGCAGGGAAAGCCTATATGAAACGCCATAACCAGGTGGCTGGCATAGTCTACCGAAACATCTGTGCGGAGTATGGACTGGACACCCCAAGGTCAAAATGGGAAACACCTCCGAAGGTGGTGGAGAATGACAGAGCGAAGATCCTGTGGGACTTCCAGATCCAGACTGACAAGATGGTAATGGCGAACCAACCAGATATCCTGAACATAGATAAAGGGCAGAGGAAAGCCGTTGTAGTGGATGTAGCGGTCCCAAGTGATGGAAACATCAGAAAGAAGGAACACGAGAAACTCGAGAAATCCCAAGGGCTCAGAGAGGAGCTGGAGAGAGCCTGGAAGGTAAAGGTGACAGTCGTGCCTGTGGTGGTCGGAGCACTCGGGGCAGTGACCCCCAAACTAGATGATGAGTGGTTGCAACAGATCCCGGGAACAACATCGGACATCTCAGTCCAGAAATGTGCAGTGCTGGGAACAGCAAGGATACTGCGCAGAACCCTAAGCTTCCTGGCCTCTGGTAGAGGACCCCAGCTGAATGAGGGATGGACACCACCTGAGGGGTGAGACGAGGATTTTTTTTTATAGATATACAGTGGATATATAGATGTACATTTTTCCCTGCAAGAAAAATTGAAAAGCCATTTAAAAAGTCCTTATTGTATTTAGGAGACAGACACAGCACTCCATTAACTTCTATAAATCATGCCACTTCCTTTACACAATGTCATCTTACTCTGAGTATTGCACGGAGGCATCTCTTCATTTAGTTTAACAAGTTAAGCAGCACTTGTGATCGGCCCAAGTTACGGCTGCGCAATGTGAAAGCAATTTCTGATTCCGGTGGACTGTGACAGAACCAGAAATTTTGTCCTCACAGAAACTGTGATGTATTGTTCGGTCAATAGCAAGTACAAAATGTTAGGCCCCTGATTTGGGTAAAAACAAGTGAGATTTTCTGCATAATTCATATTCCACAAAGGTAAAATTAATCTGAATACCATGTTTAGACCAGTGCATGTGCGTAGAATGTATGATTGTAAAGGCATTGAAAATAAAAAAAAAGACTTCCCCTTTAAATATTCCTGCTGCATAATATATCTCCTTTCCTTTCGTAAAGGATGGTCAGAACCTTTCCTAAGCATTATTAAAATTTAGACGATCTTTGCTCCAGGTGCTACCGGCTCATCTCACTCGGTTAGGATAGGAAAGGAAAGTTCCTATGCCAAAATGATAATCCAAAAAGGGCCCCTGTTGGTGGATAATCAGGCCATGGGAGGTGTGAGTAAATTGTGAGGGGGTGTTGGCTGGAGCTAGAAATAATTTTGGTGTCTTGTCCCTGCAGTAGGTTCATTAAAAGAGCAACCAGTGTTTTCACCACCATGGTCGGATCTTACTCTGGAGGGTAACCCATACAGGCAGGTGGCTTGGACAAAATATTTCAACACTGTCAAAGCTGTGTTGTCTGTGCTCCAGTTGAAGGTACGTTATTAGCCTGGAATTCCCATCAATGCCAGCATGTGTCACAAACCCCCACCTGTAAAACAAACATGAAAAGAATAATGATTAAATACAAGAAAACAATCAAGTTTCATATCTTGTTTGAAATATCATCTCGGTAGAGAAGGTATTGCTGTGCACTTAAGACTACATGGAGGCAATTTGGAGTTTGTGTAACTTGGATATACAAATGATAAAATTCAATTTAATCTGTGCTGTCCATACAATATGGCTTTCTAATGCTCCCACGAGTACAAATATAAGATGATCCCTTATTACCGAATGAGACGCATAGGCCCATCTATGTGCCATAAACTATTGGGGAATGGCACATAGTATGTTCTTCTAGCCACAGTCTGGCTCCATCTCTGGGCTGCAGCAGCTGGCTCAATACGGTTGAGGATTTCTCGAACTCTTTTTCTTTGTACTACAATACCATCAGCACGCAGGTATGCCCTCATCATCTGCAACAGGTTCATAAAACAACACAATAAAGAAAGTACACTTTCACAATGAATATAATGATATATACATGAAGGGACAAGAGTATGTAGCAGAACACTTGCTTCCGAGCCTGATCTGGGAAATTGGCTGTGCAATCTTCTGACATGCTCTTCCAGGTCAACATCATGAATGGGAGTAAATCTATTTCTGGCTGAAATCTGAAAAAACTTCATTTTTTTATGCAGGTATGAAGAGGAACAACACAACATCTCCGTGATGGCTCTCACTGTAAAGCCCTGAGTGGGGAGCAGTTCAATTTGATCCCTTGTAATGTCAAGTGCTGGTCTTCCTCGTCCACTTAAAGTATGGAAATAAAAGGATTAAGGAATTCAAGCAAATGAATCACTATGTGTTTTTTATACACAGTACTGTATACAGTACAGGCATAGAGACACAGATGTACATAAAAGTATATGCAGCTTCAAAAGCACGAGCAGCTATTTTCTCTAACCATTTTACTCAAGAAAAAAATAATTCAAACTTATAATTGAATAACTAAAAGATCACTAGTTATTGCTTATAAGTGTATAGCCATCGCGTTACTTAATAGTCTACTGATTTGCAGGAAAACCACTGGCATAAAACGACGTTTGACAGGGTGGTAGAAGGTAAGTCACAGCAAGTCGTCAGTAAAACCCGTGTGTAGTTCGAATAAAAACACATACAAAAAAGCAATGACAAAAAAATGGTAGCCATTTTACCTGTGTGCAAACGATGTGCCACATGGGAACAAACACGTCCACCATTAGGAGCGGGTCCCGCAATGATGACAGATCGGAGATCTATTAGACTTTGAATCAAATTTTGAATAGTATCAGCGCTAAACTGGTCACTAACTCTTCTTAAATTAGCAATTGAAATGTTTATCGCGCGTGCTTCACTTTCACCGGCAGACCCTTGACGACAGGCACTCTCTATTGCCCTGCACCTTCGCCGAATACGTCTCAGGACGCTGTCCGCCATTGTTGTTTTAAAAAACTAAGTGGGCACAGAATTTCCAAAATCATGAGCCCTGACTGGTGGGATGATACTATTTTGAAATGTACAGCCAATAGGATACCGTTACATGTTTTCGTAATCATCCTTATTTGCATTTAATGCAAGTACAGTGTAATGTCACTAGCACTACAAGTGGGCACATTTATGGCCTTACATGTTCACTAGTAAGCGTCAAAATCATCTTACCAGTGAACTAGTGGGCACATTTATGGCCTTAAATGTTCACTAGTAAAGGTCAAAATGATCTTACTAGTGAACTAGTGGGCGTTTTGCGGCTTACATGTCAACTAGTAAGCCTCAAAATGATCTTACGAGTGAACTAGTGGGCGTTTATCGGCTTACATGTCAACTAGTAAGCCTCAAAATTACCTTACTAGTGAACCAGTGAGCGTTTTGTGGCTTACATGTTCACTAGTAAGCGTCAAAATGACCTTACTAGTGAACTAGTGAGCGTTTTGTGGCTTACATGTTCACTAGTAAGCATCAAAATGACCTTACTAATGAACTAGTGAGCGTTTTGTGGCTGACATGTTCATAAATAAGCGTCAAAATGATCTCACTAGGGAACTAGTGGGCGTTTTGTGGCTTACATGTTCACTAGTAAGCGTCAAAATTACCTTACTAGTGAACCAGTGAGCGTTTTGTGGCTTACATGTTCACTAGTAAGCGTCAAAATGACCTTACTAGTGAACTAGTGAGCGTTTTGTGGCTTACATGTTCACTAGTAAGCTTCAAAATGACCTTACTAATGAACTAGTGAGCGTTTTGTGGCTGACATGTTCATAAATAAGCGTCAAAATGATCTCACTAGGGAACTAGTGGGCGTTTTGTGGCTTACATGTTCACTAGTAAGCGTCAAAATTACCTTACTAGTGAACCAGTGAGCGTTTTGTGGCTTACATGTTCACTAGTAAGCGTCAAAATGACCTTACTAGTGAACTAGTGAGCGTTTTGTGGCTTACATTTCCACTAGTAAGAGTCAAAATGATCTTACTAGGGAACTAGTGGGCGTTTTGTGGCTTACATGTTCACTAGTAAGCGTCAAAATTACCTTACTAGTGAACCAGTGAGCGTTTTGTGGCTTACATGTTCACTAGTAAGCGTCAAAATGACCTTACTAGTGAACCAGTGAGCGTTTTGTGGCTTACATGTTCACTAGTAAGCGTCAAAATGATCTTACTAGGGAACTAGTGGGCGTTTTGTGGCTTACATGTTCACTAGTAAGCGTCAAAATTACCTTACTAGTGAACCAGTGAGCGTTTTGTGGCTTACATGTTCACTAGTAAGCATCAAAATGACCTTACTAGTGAACTAGTGAGCGTTTTGTGGCTTACATGTTCACTAGTAAGCGTCAAAATTATCTTACTAGTGAACTAGTGGGCGTTTTGTGGCTTACATGTTCACTAGAAGCCTCAAAATTATCTTACTAGTGAACTAGCGGGCGTTTTGTGGCTTACATGTCAACTAGTAAGCCTCAAAATGATCTTACTAGTGAACTAGTGGGCACATTTATGGCCTTACATGTTCACTAGTAAGCGTCAAAATGACCTTACTAGTGAACTAGTGGGCAATATGGAATAAATACTCAAAGGGCTTGCCAGGCAAGCCCATTGAGTATTTAAAGGGTTCTAAGGGCTTGCCTGGCAAGCCCTTTGAGTATTTATTCATCCGTGATGGTATTGTAGACCAATGAGAGCACGTCCGACAGACACGTGGACTTCGGGCAGCCAATCATGATGCATTTCGAGCCAAGCCCCAACAAAAACGGAGGAGAAAACTTTCAGACGCTTTGAAAGCTTTTGGGGTACATATTACTCTTGTTGTTACACAAAATTTTGTTTTACGATTATTTTAGGCGGTAACGTTATGGTGTAAATGTCAAATACGTGGTCAATTTATCAAGATGAAGCCTGCTTAAAAATTTGCTCCAACGATTTCGGAGATGTGTCTGACTTTGACAGCAATGGCGGCAGTTCAACGCTGACAGTCGCAGTCGGGTGCAGATTTATTTCGGCAGGACTTTCCAAAATCTGCCGTTTGCTCTGACAGTTCTCTGTCTGACAGTCACATTTTGTCTTATTACTCACAAGCTAATTGACATTTAAAAAGAGTTAAAGTTAATGTTTGGAACACGATTTTGCTCTTACTGTTTGCTGCCTTAGTTCGTTTGAATTATTCGCTTCCTGCATTACATGAAGTACATTTTTTAATATTCACAAGACTGTAACTGTGCATTATAAATAATGTCACATTTGCACTATGTTTTACTGGATCTACAACTAAACTAGGTCCTCGTTTCTGGGAGAGTCCACAGCACCTCCTGTATCACAACCATTCTGCCGGCACAAATTCAGCAGCACGATGTTTCTAACGGGAGCTGGAGAGTGATCAGCTTCATTGAAGAACAGGAGGAGGAGAGGCACAACCGTTTGTCATTTGTGATATGTTTTTAGACTTTTCTCCTAATTAAAAAAACTGTATGTTTTGTTAATTTCTTGATATAGTTCTTGAATTTAAATATTTTAACAATCAAATATTTTTCAACTGTGTTTTAGATATGAATTGTATGAAATAAATCAGTGAAGCCCCATTCAAATTCTACTCCATCTAATCTGCTCTATCACACTGCTGTCAACCTGCTGTAAATAATGCCTCCATTCATGATTGTAGAAACCCCAGAACGGTAAACATGTGATTATTTTATTTTAAAATATAAGAAGCCTATGTTTTGCAATTGTGCTCATTTTCATTGTATTGCACAACAAATATAATAGATGAGCCGGTTTGGGGACATCATCAACCAAGCTGCTGCTCCAATTGCAATGCGATATATTGTCCTGCTCTCCTAAATTCGCATCTACACCACAAATTTCTGTATACTGTAGATATTACGCAAATGGCGGTAAATAATTGTGAAAGCTCAGAATCAGGTTTTAAAGGGTTAATTCTTTGCTGGGTGGAGCTCTTATCATGGAGCCAATAGGAGGTGTCCTCGGGTGGTGCCCGTCCCTCATTCAGCTCGGGTCCTCCACCAGAGGCCAGGAAGCCCGAGGGCCCCGCGCAGTACCCCCGCCGCTCCCAGCACCGCACACCTCCGGACCGAGATGTCCGACGCTACTCCCGGGATCCGTCGGAAACCACCCATCCAGTCCGGGGGTCACTGCCCCGTGCGCACCGACCACCACAGGCACGACCGCCACCCCCACCCCCCAGGCCCTCCCCAGCCCCTCCCCGAGCCCCTGGTACCCCCCGAGCCCCCCATGCTCCCCCCTCCCGATGCCTCACCACCTGGGACCGCCACATCCACCACAACGGCCCTCCTCCGCCCCCCATCCACGACCACGACATCTGGTTGACTCGCCACCATCATCCCGCCAGTCTGGATCCGGAAGTCCCACAGGATCCCCGCTCCGCCACCCTCCACCACCCTCGGAGGTGCCCCCCACTCCGACGCCGGGGCCCCCAGTCCACACTCCGCACAGATGCCTCGGCAGACCACGCCAGCCACCTGGCCATGGCGCTCCACGCAGGCCCCCCCTGCCAGCATCCCACACCCCGCAGCCACGTGCCGGATCGTCCCAGGCGCCTCCTCGCACAACCCACACCCCGGGTCCTGTCCGGCGCGGCACATCCGGGCCTCGACGGCTCCGGCGCCCAAGGCCCGCTCCTGAGCAGCCAGGATGAGCGCCCCTGCGCTGTCCCCCAGGCAAGCCCCCTCCAGCCACCGATAGGACTTCTTGAGATCAGCCACCTCAGCCATGGTCCGGTGGCACATCCCGCGTAGGGGCCCGCCCCCCCACGATGGTCCCCCCCCCCCCAGCGCCCGTCCCTCCGCTCCCCACTGTCCGAGACACTCTCCAAGCACGTCACCCGCCAGAGCCCCCGCCCCCCGATGCATTCATGGAGCCCGGATGTCCCATCCCAGAAAGCGGCGCCGACACCCACCAGTCCCCGGCCTCCCTCCCCTCGGCCCGCGCACACAGTCTCTCTCTCTCTCTCTCTCTCTCTCTCTCTCTCTCTCTCTCTCTCTCTCTCTCTCTCTCTCTCTCTCTCTCTATATATATATATATATATATATATATATATATATATATATATATATATATATATATATATATATATATATATATATATATATATATATATATAGCTGGATAGCTCAGTTGGTAAGGTTTGGCATACGGGAGACGCTGGTTCGCTTGGGTCCCGCTTGGGGCAAAAAATGAGCACATAACACCATCCAGTGTGGGTCCTTGGGCAAGAGCCTTCACGCTAATGCGTACCTCATACAATGATGAGAGACAATAAAATGAATGACATGCCAGCTCAGAGGTCGCCCGGCCAAACAAGGTCTGCGTCAGGTGCTGGGGAACCAGAGCACCTTGATGAAAAATGGAGCGGAGATGGGCAAGATGCAATAACATGGCTCTGTTCGAATGCTACTACTCAAGCAAGCCTAGTCAGAGAGGTTACATGCAGAGAATCTGGGCTAAATGGTTACTTCAAAACCCATAGTCACGGGTGACCACGAAACAACTAGTAACTCAGTGTTCCAACATCCACAAACGGCAACTGCTGTCACAACTTGAGATTGATGAGTTACAACGCAGGTTCCATGGTGAGGGGCCCCAGGCTGCCAGATAAGAGGAGGAGTTCATACCAGAGTGAATGCAGATGATGAGATTGGGAGTGCTGTGAATGAATGAAATGCTGAGCAAGGCAGCAACTGACCTGAAAGCTAAGATCATGGCAAGAATGAAAGCTGGGAAACCTAGAAACCGATTACAACGGCTATGTGAAGTACCACCTGAAAGTCTCATGGAAAGTGTGAATGCAGCTCTGAGGGCGAACCCTACCGTAACAATCACGGAAATGAACTGATATACGCTTCAGCATCAGTGATCCTTGAGATGCTTGGCTATAAGAGCAACCATGGAAGCCATGAGATACATTACCGACCATGGAAAAGACGGTTGGAGGCTAAGATCAAGGCGGCTCAGAAAGAAGTGAGTCAATTGACGGAGGCCCAGAGAGGTGTGATGAAAAGGCCGATACCTGAGAGGTACATACAGATGACCATACCTGAAGCACTCGAAACTGCCAAACAAAGGCTCCAAGCCTTGTCCAGCCGCCTAAAGCGGTACACGAAAGAGAATGAGGCCAGACGAATAAACAGGCTGTTCACAACACAACCTGCGAAAGTGTACGCTCAGTGGCAGGGTCCTAAAAGGTACTGGAAAGGCATATGGGAGAAGGAGGTTGCACATAACAGCAGTGCACAATGGCTGGTCTCCCTGAGAGAGGAGCACAGAAACCTCCCTGAACAGAATCCAGTTACCATAACAGTGGCAGACATACAGGAAAGAGTCTCGGATATGAAGAAATGGACAGCACCAGGCCCGGACATGGTCCACACCTACTGGCTAAAGAAACTCACAGCACTCCATGAGCGTCGAGCAGCATAAACGAACCAGCTGCTGAGGGATGGGACTCACCCGGGATGGCTAACTGAAGGGCGAACGATACTGATCATGAAGGATCCCCCAAAGGGTGCAGTCGCATCCAACTATCGGCCATTAACCTGTCTCTCCACAACATGGAAGCTCATGTTGCGGCTAAGATAAGTGCACACATGGATCAATACATGAGCGAAGCACGGAAGGGCATTGGTAGAGATACCAGGGGAGCCGAACATCAACTCCTGGTTGACAGAACAGTCGCACAAGACTGCAGATCCCGATGTACCAACCTGTGCACAGCCTGGATTGATTAAGATAAGATAAGATATCCTTTATTCGTCCCACAATGGGGAAATTTACAGCCTCCAGCAGCAAGAATGTATGTAGAAAGAAGAAAGGAGAAAGCCTATGACTCGATGCCACATACATGGATCAGTGAATGCTTGATTGTGTATAAGGTGAACAGGACCCTAAGAGCCTTCGTTGCGAACTTGATGAGGATGTGGAAAACCACACTTGAAGCCAATGGCAAGCCACTTACCCTAGTGTCCATCAAATGTGGCATATACCAAGGTGATTGCACTCTCCCCATTGCTGTTCTGCATAGGACTGAACCCCCTAAGCCAAGTAATCACCAAGACAGGCCATGGATACCGCCTCAGAAATGGAGCTACGATCAGTCACCTCCTCTACATGGATGACATGTAGCTGTTTGCTAAGAGCGAAAGGGACATAGACTCCCTGATCCACACAATAAGGATCTACAGCAGCGACATCTGGATGTCATTCGGGCTGGAGAAATGTAGTCGGATGGTGACTAAGAGAGGAAGCGTAGTCCGTACTGAAGGGGTCCTCACTCCCTGAAGGAACAATAGCAGACATTGAGGACAGCTACAAGTACCTCGGTATACCACAAGCCAATGGCAACCTCGAACTGGCAACAAGGAAAGCGGCTACGGCCAAATACCTCCAGCGAGTGAGGCAAGTCCTAAGAAGCCAGCTCAATGGCAAGAATAAGACCATGGCAATAAACAGCTATGCCCTGCCAGTGATCAGATATCCTGGAGGAAAAATAAGGTGGCCAAAGGAAGAGATTCAGACCACGGATGTTAAGACCCGAAAGCTCATTACCATGCATGGAGGGTTCCATCCCAAATCCAGCACCCTGAGACTGTACGCAAGCCGAAAGGAAGGAGGCCGGGGACTAGTGAGTGTGAGAGCCACTGTCCAGGATGAAACATCCAAACTCCACAAATACATCAAGGAGAAGGCACCAACGGATGATGTACTCAGAGAATGTCTCAGACAATGGGGAACAGAAGATGAGGTGCTGGAAGAGGGACCATCATGGGAGGACAAGCCCCTACACGGGATGTACCACCGGACAATAACTGACGTGGCCAATCTCAAGAAGTCCTATCAGAGTTCTAGAGAGGGCTGGCCTGAAGGACAGCACAGAGGCACTCATCCTGGCTGCTCAGGAGCAGGCCCTGAGCACCAGAGCCATTGAGGCCTAGATATACCACACCAGCCAAGACGCAAGGTGTAGGTTGTGCAAAGAGGCACCTGAGACGATCCAACACATAACTGCAGGGTGTAAGATGCTGGCAGGGAAAGCCTATATGGAACGCCATAACCAGGTGGCTGGCATAGTCTACCGAAACATCTGTGCGGAGTATGGACTGGAAACCCCAAGGTCAAAATGGGAAACGCCTCCAAAGGTGGTGGAGAATGACAGAGGGAAGATCCTCTGGGACTTCCAGATCCAGACTGACAAAATGGTAATGGCGAACCAACCAGATATCGTGATCATAGATAAATGGCAGAGGAAAGCCGCTGTAGTGGATGTAGCGGTCCCAAGTGATGGAAACATCAGAAAGAAGGAACACGAGAAACTCGAGAAATACCAAGGGCTCAGAGAGGAGCTGGAGAGAGCCTGGAAGGTAAAGGTGACAGTCGTGCCTGTGGTGGTCGGAGCATTCGGGGCAGTGACCCCCCAAACTCGATGATGAGTGGTTGCAACAGATCCCGGGAACAACATCGGACATCTCAGTCCAGAAATGTGCAGTGCTGGGAACAGCAAGGATACTGCGCAGAACCCTCAAGCTTCCTGGCCTCTGGTAGAGGACCCCAGCTGAATGAGGGATGGACACCACCTGAGGGGTGAGACGAGGATTTTTTTTATAGATATATATACAGTAGATATATAGATATATATTTTTCCCTGCAAGAAAAATTGAAAAGCCATTTAAAAAGTCCTTATTGTATTTAGGAGACAGACACAGCACTCCATTAACTTCTATACATCATGCCACTTCCTTTACACGTCATCTTACTCTGAGTATTGCACGGAGGCATCTCTTCATTTAGTTTAACAAAGTTAAGCAGCACTTGTGATCGGCCCAAGTTACACCTGCGCGATGTGAAAGCAATTTCTGCTTCCGATGGACTGTGACAGAACCAGAAATTTTGTCCTCACAGAAACTGTGATGTACTGTTCGGGCAATAGCAAGTACAAAATGTTAGCCCCCTGATTTGGATAAAAACAAGTGAGATTTCCTGCATAATTCATATTCCACAAAGGTAAAATTAATCTGAATACCATGTTTAGACCAGTGTATGTGCATAGAATGTATGATTGTAAAGGCATTAAATATAAAAAAAGACTTCCCCTTTCAATATTCCTGCTGCATAATATATCTCCTTTCCTTTCGTAAAGGATGGTCAGAACCTTTCCTAAGCATTATTAAAATTTAGACGATCTTTGCTCCAGGTGCTACCGGCTCATCTCACTCGGTTAGGATAGGAAAGGAAAGTTCCTATGCCAAAATGATAATCCAAAAAGGGCCCCTGTTGGTAGATAATCAGGCCATGGGAGGTGTGAGTAAATTGTGAGGGGGTGTTGGCTGGAGCTAGAAATAATTTTGGTGTCTTGTCCCTGCAGTAGGTTCATTAAAAGAGCAACCAGTGTTTTCACCACCATGGTCGGATCTTACTCTGGAGGGTAACCCATACAGGCAGGTGGCTTGGACAAAATATTTCAACACTGTCAAAGCTGTGTTGTCTGTGCTGCAGTTGAGGTACGTTATTAGCCTGGAATTCCCATCAATGCCAGCATGTGTCACAAACCCCAACCTGTAAAACAAACATGAAAAGAATAATTACTAAATACAAGAAAACAATCAAGTTTCATATCTTGTTTGAAATATCATCTCGGTAGAGATGATATTGCTGTGCACTTAAGACGACATGGAGGCAATTTGGAGTTTGTGTAACTTGGATATACAAATGACAAAATTCAATTTAATCTGTGCTGTCCATACAATATGGCTTTCTAATGCTCCCACGAGTACAAATATAAGATGATCCCTTATTACCGAATGAGACGCATATGCCCATCTATGTGCCATAAACTATTGGGGAATGGCACATAGTATGTTCTTCTAGCCACAGTCTGGCTCCATCTCTGGGCTGCAGCAGCTGGCTCAATACGGTTGAGGATTTCTCGAACTCTTTTTCTTTGTACTACAATACCATCAGCACGCAGGTATGCCCTCATCATCTGCAACAGGTTCATAAAACAACACAATAAAGAAAGTACACTTTCACAATGAATATAATGATATATACATGAAGGGACAAGAGTATGTAGAGGAACACTTGCTTCCGAGCCTGATCTGGGAATTTGGCTGTGCAATCTTCTGACATGCTCTTCCAGGTCAACATCATGAATGGGAGTAAATCTATTTCTGGCTGAAATCTGAAAAAACTTCATTTTTTTATGCAGGTATGAAGAGGAACAACACAACATCTCAGTGATGGCTCTCACTGTAAAGCCCTGAGTGGGGAGCAGTTGAATTTGATCCCTTGTAATGTCAAGTGCTGGTCTTCCTCGTCTACCTAAAGTATGGAAATAAAAGGATTAAGGAATTCAAGCAAACGAATCACTACGTGTTTTTTATATACTGTATACAGTACAGGCATATAGACACAGATGTACATAAAAGTATATGCAGCTTCAAAACCACGAGCAGCTATTTTCTCTAACCATTTTACTCAAGAAAAAAATAATTCAAACTTATAATTGAATAACTAAAAGATCACTAGTTATTGCTTAAAAGTGTACAGCCATCGCGTTACTTAATAGTCTACTGATTTGCAGGAAAACCACTGGTATAAAACGATGTTTGACAGGGTGATAGAAGGTAAGTCACAGCAAGTCGTCAGTAAAACCCGTGTGTAGTTCGAATAAAAATACATACGAAAAACCAATGACAAAAAATGGTAGCCATTTTACCTGTGTGCAAACGATGTGCCACATGGGAACAAACACGTCCACCATTAGGAGTGGGTCCCGCAATGATGACAGATCGGAGATCTATTGGACTTTGAATCAAACTTTGAATAGTATGAGCGCTAAACTGGTCACTAACTCTTCTTAAATTAGCAATTGAAATGTTTATCGCGCGTGCTTCACTTTCACCGGCAGACCCTTGATGACAGGCACTCTCTATTGCCCTGCACCTTCGCCGAATACGTCTCAGGACACTGTCCGCCATTGTTGTTTTAAAAAACTAAGTGGGCACAGAATTTCCAAAATCATGAGCCCTGACTGGTGGGATGACACTATTTTGAAACGTACAGCCAATAGGATATTGTTACATGTTTTCGTAATCATCCTTATTTGCATTTAATGCAAGTACAGTGTAATGTCACTAGCACTACAAGTGGGCACATTTATGGCCTTACATGTTCACTAGTAAGCGTCAAAATCATCTTACCAGTGAACTAGTGGGCACATTTATGGCCTTAAATGTTCAGTAGTAAGCGTCAAAATAATCTTATTAGTGAACTAGTGGGCGTTTTGCGGCTTACATGTTCACTAGTAAGCGTCAAAATGACCTTACTAGTGAACTAGTGAGCGTTTTGTGGCTTACATGTTCACTAGTAAGCGTCAAAATGACCTTACTAGTAAACTAGTGAGCGTTTTGTGGCTTACATGTTCACTAGTAAGCGTCAAAATGATCTTACTAGTGAACTATTGGGCGTTTTGTGGCTTACATGTTCACTAGTAAGCCTCAAAATGATCTTACTAGTTAACTAGTAGGCGATGTGTGGCTTACATGTCAACTAGTAAGCCTCAAAATGAACTTACTAGTGAACTAGTGGGCACATTTATGGCCTTACATGTTCACTAGTAAGCGTCAAAATGATCTTACTAGTGAACTAGTGGGCGTTTTGTGGCTTACATGTTCACTAGTAAGCGTCAAAATGACCTTACTAGTGAACTAGTGGGCGTTTTGTGGCTTACATGTTCACTAGTAAGCGTCAAAATGATCTTACTAGTGAACGAGTGAGCGTTTTGTGGCTGACATGTTCATAAATAAGCGTCAAAATGATCTTACTAGGGAACTAGTGGGCGTTTTGTGGCTTACATGTTCACTAGTAAGCGTCAAAATTACCTTACTAGTGAACCAGTGAGCGTTTTGTGGCTTACATGTTCACTAGTAAGCGTCAAAATGACCTTACTAGTGAACTAGTGAGCGTTTTGTGGCTTACATGTTCACTAGTAAGCATCAAAATGATCTTACTAGTGAACTAGTGAGCGTTTTGTGGCTTACATGTTCACTAGTAAGCCTCAAAATGATCTTACTAGTGAACTAGTAGGCGATGTGTGGCTTACATGTCAACTAGTAAGCCTCAAAATGAACTTACTAGTGAACTAGTGGGCACATTTATGGCCTTACATGTTCACTAGTAAGCGTCAAAATGATCTTACTAGTGAACTAGTGGGCGTTTTGTGGCTTACATGTTCACTAGTAAGTGTCAAAATGACCTTACTAGTGAACTAGTGGGCGTTTTGTGGCTTACATGTTCACTAGTAAGCGTCAAAATAATCTTACTAGTGAACGAGTGAGCGTTTTGTGGCTGACATGTTCATAAATAAGCGTCAAAATGATCTTACTAGGGAACTAGTGGGCGTTTTGTGGCTTACATGTTCACTAGTAAGCGTCAAAATTACCTTACTAGTGAACCAGTGAGCGTTTTGTGGCTTACATGTTCACTAGTAAGCGTCAAAATTACCTTACTAGTGAACCAGTGAGCGTTTTGTGGCTTACATGTTCACTAGTAAGCGTCAAAATGACCTTACTAGTGAACTAGTGAGCGTTTTGTGGCTTACATGTTCACTAGTAAGCGTCAAAATGATCTTACTAGTGAACTAGTGAGCGTTTTGTGGCTTACATGTTCACTAGTAAGCCTCAAAATGATCTTACTAGTGAACTAGTAGGCGATGTGTGGCTTACATGTCAACTAGTAAGCCTCAAAATGAACTTACTAGTGAACTAGTGGGCACATTTATGGCCTTACATGTTCACTAGTAAGCGTCAAAATGATCTTACTAGTGAACTAGTGGGCGTTTTGTGGCTTACATGTTCACTAGTAAGCGTCAAAATGACCTTACTAGTGAACTAGTGGGCGTTTTGTGGCTTACATGTTCACTAGTAAGCGTCAAAATGATCTTACTAGTGAACGAGTGAGCGTTTTGTGGCTGACATGTTCATAAATAAGCGTCAAAATGATCTTACTAGGGAACTAGTGGGCGTTTTGTGGCTTACATGTTCACTAGTAAGCGTCAAAATTACCTTACTAGTGAACCAGTGAGCGTTTTGTGGCTTACATGTTCACTAGTAAGCGTCAAAATGACCTTACTAGTGAACTAGTGAGCGTTTTGTGGCTTACATGTTCACTAGTAAGCGTCAAAATGATCTTACTAGTAAACTAGTGGGTGTTCTGTGGCTTACATGTTCACTAGAAGCCTCAAAATTATCTTACTAGTGAACTAGCGGGCGTTTTGTGGCTTACATGTCAACTAGTAAGCCTCAAAATGATCTTACCTGTGAACTACTGGGCACATTTATGGCCTTACATGTTCACTAGTAAGCGTCAAAATGACCTTACTAGTGAACTAGTGGGCAATATGGAATAAATACTCAAAGGGCTTGCCAGGCAAGCCCATTGAGTATTTAAAGGGTTCAAAGGGCTTGACTGGCAAGCCCTTTGAGTATTTATTCATCCGTGATGGTATTGTAGACCAATGAGAGCACGTCCGACAGACACGTGGACTTCGGGCGGCCAATCATGATGCATTTCGAGCCAAGCCACAACAAAAACGGAGGAGAAAACTTTCAGACGCTTTGAAAGCTTTTGGGGTACATATTACTCTTGTTGTTACACAAAATTTTGTTTTACGATTATTTTAGGCGGTAACGTTATGGTGTAAATGTCAAATACGTGGTCAATTTATCAAGATGAAGCCTGCTTAAAAATTTGCTCCAACAATTTTGGAGATGCGTCTGACTTTGACAGCAATGGCGGCAGTTCAACGCTGACAGTCGCAGTCGGGTGCAGATTTATTTCGGCAGGACTTTCTAAAATCTGCCGTTTGCTCTGACAGTTCTCTGTCTGACAGTCACATTTTGTCTTATTACTCACAAGCTAATTGACATTTAAAAAAAGAGTTAATGTTTGGAACACGATTTTGCTCTTACTGTTTGCTGCCTTAGTTCGTTTGAAATATTCGCTTCCTGCATTACATGAAGTACATTTTTTAATATTCACAAGACTGTAACTGTGCATTATAAATAATGTCACATTTGCACTATGTTTTACTGGATCTACAACTAAACTAGGTCCTCGTTTCTGGGAGAGTCCACAGCACCTCCTGTATCACAACCATTCTGCCGGCACACCTTCAGCAGCACGATGTTTCTAACGGGAGCTGGAGGGTGATCAGCTTCATTGAAGAACAGGAGGAGGAGAGGCACAACGTTTGTCATTTGTGATATGTTTTTAGACTTTTCTCCTAACTAAAAAAACTATGTTTTGTTAATTTCTTGATATAGTTCTTGTATTTAAATATTTTAACAATCAAATATTTTTCAACTGTGTTTTAGATATGAATTGTATGAAATAAATCAGTGAAGCCCCATTCAAATTCTACTCTATCTAATCTGCTCGATCACACTGCTGTCAACCTGCTGTACCTCCAAACTCCTTGGCTTACTCGCAGTTGGAGGGTTCCCCCCGAACGGGGGGACAAATCAAGGAACCAATCCCTGCACCCCGAACGGGGTGCCCTTACGGCCGTTTTTTTTTTTTCGGCTAACCGCCCCCTGAACCTGGCAGGGTGGCGGGCGGACCTTTTGCTCCAGGCGGGGGACATAGAGACAAATCCGGGGCCCACACAGACACTCTCACGCACGCAACAAACACACACACAACAAACTACCTGGACATGCGACATTTGCACACAACAGATTACAAGAAGACAGACATCCTTCAGATGCAACCACCACACACCACACTGGGTACACAAACATTGCACAAACATAAACACTAGACAATACAACATAACATGGAAATGCAGACTACATCCCAAAACACCACCACGAACAACAACACCTCGTAGGACACCAACAGGCAGCAGAGCACAAACAGACCAAAACAACACACTCGCCTCACCAACACTACCCTCAAAGGCAACACGGACAGACAACTCCAACAGAGATACAACAAACAAAGACCACCCCCCCAAACCTGGACCTGAAATAGCTGCAATAGAATCATCACACGCAGACAAACCTCACTCAGATGCAACTCAACACACCCACACTGGATACACAGACATTGCTCCGGCATCACCACCCGCCAATACACAAACACGTGGACATGCAGAACACACACGCAAACAACAAACACCCCAACACCACAACCCCCGAACAACCCACAAAGAACAACACCCACCAACAAAAACAACAAACACACACTGACCATACTACAAATAAACATCAACGGCATCCAAAACAAGAAAACAGAACTAGAAGAACTCGCCTCACAACAGCACGCAGACATCATCACCATACAAGAAACCAAACTAGAAAAACAACACAACACACCTCGTCTCACCAACTACACCAGCATTAGGAAAGACAGAGAACACAAGGGAGGAGGAGGACTGCTCACATACATTCACAAATCAGTCACATTCACTCCCATGAACATCCCCAACAACATTAACACCAACACTACAGAAATTCAAACCGTAAAGATTCACATAACCAACCACAAAAGACTACACATATGCAACATGTATATACCCCCCAGAGATACCACCCGACCAGACCACGCCACAGAAGACACAGACATCACCAACACCTTCCAATACATAAACTCGCTGAACAACACCATTCTAACCGCAGACATCAACGCTCACTCAACACAATGGCACTCTCCCTACGACGACCACAGAGGCACCCTCATTGCAGACATACTACAGAACTCCCAACAAATCACTCTAAACGCAAACACACCTACCAGAAAACCTACAAACATCAACCAACAACCAACATCACCGGACATCACAACAGCCAGCAACAGCATCACAAACAGAACAACATGGACCACAATACACGCACTCAGTTCAGACCACCTTCCTATCAAAATCACACACAACACGCGTGCTCCTTTCCGCCTACAACAACACCTTCAAACTTACACAAATTACAGGAAAGCAGACTGGGAAGGATACACCTCTGAAATAGAATCAGCACTGGAGAACTTAACCATACCTGACAACATCCACACAGCCAACACCATGCTCACAAACCTCATACTTACAGCAGACAAACACCACATACCCCACGGAAAAATAAAAAGCAAATCACTTCTCCTACCACAACACATCAGAACACTCATCAGCCAAAGAAACGACATCAGACAACAAAACCACCAAGACCCACGCATCACAGACCTAAACAAAGAAATAGACAAACAAATCCAAAAACACAAACAAGAGCTATGGAAAGAACACTTAACGGATGCATGGAACCACAGACACAAACAATACATACTCTGGAACACAGTAACAAGACTATCAAACAAAGAACAAAAAGCACCAGAAAACACCACAATACAGTTCGGACAACACACGGCAATATCCAACAAACAGAAAGCACGAGCATTCAACAAACAATTCACCAACATAATACAACACAAAACCAACAGAACATACAGACAACTACAACGCAAAATACGAAAACTCAACACCACGCCCATAACCATCACAGAACAACAAGTCAAACAAGCACTACAACGCTCCAAAAACAACAACTCCACAGGCCCAGACAACATAAACATCAGACATCTGAAACACCTAGGCCCCAAAGCAATAACACTACTCACACACACTTACAACACATCACTCAACACCAACACCATCCCCGCAATATGGAAGACTGCAAAAATAATCCCAATACCAAAACCCAACAAAAACCACGCACTCGGCCCATCCTACAGACCAATAGCACTACTCAGCCCAATAGCCAAAACAATGGAAAAGGTAATACTACCCTTCATTACCAACAACACTCAACTACCCTCTCACCAACACGGCTTCCGAAAACAACACTCCACAACCACAGCACTACACCACATACACAACATCATAGCCACAGGTTTCAATCAACAAAAACCACCACAACGAACAGTTGCCATAGCCCTAGACATGTCCAAAGCCTTTGACACGGTAAACCTACACACACTCACAAACAAACTCAACAACACTAACACCCCAAACATCATCATCAACTACATCTTCAACTACATAAGGGGACGCAGACAATACACTCAATACCGGGGGGAAACATCAGAACACAGAAACACGAAAACGGGGGTACCACAGGGGGGAGTACTTTCACCAACACTATTCAACATATACATGGCAGACTTACCACAACCACCTCCAAATGTACACACAGTTACATATGCAGACGACATCACCATTCTATCCACACATGTCAAACCCCACCGGCACAACAACAAGTACAAAAATATCTCCACGACATATACAACTGGACAAAACAGAACCAACTCACACTCAACGCAGACAAAACCACCACCACTCTGTTCACACCGGATCCGGCAGAATACAGCAACAGACTCACTTTACAAATAGATAACACCACCCTACCCACAGTCCGCGAACCCAAAATACTGGGATTAACATGGGACCCCAAACTCACCTTCTCAAAACACACACAACACACTCTAACCCGCGCCAAGCAATCAAACAAAATACTTAAAGCCTTAACAACCACTCACTGGGGAAAATCCAAAGAAACTATACTCACCACATACAAAGCAACCACACTCACACGCCTCGAATACGCAAACACTATATGGTCACCAACACTATCGGACACAAACAAGACAAAACTCCAGACCACACAGAACACCGCACTCAGAATAGCAACAGGATGCACACAAGACACAAACATACAACACTTGCATGAGGAAACAAAAACTCTCCCACTGAACACCCATCTAAAACTACACGCATCGCAAATCAGACAAAAAGCCCAACACCCAACCCACCCACTACACCCACTCACTCAACAACCACCACCACCCAGACAAAAGAAACAAACAATCTTCCACAACAACAACTACACACACAACAAAGACACAGCACCACAGGACACCAACAACGACACCATAAAACAGAACATGAAAGACATACACACCCACTTTGTACAAACACACTTGGACACCAGACAACACAACAAAGTAATACATGCACCAGCACCAGAAATAGACCCATCAGAGCAAGACCTACCACACAGAACCAGACAACTCCTAGCACAACTCCGAACCAACAAATCACCAGCCCTCCACTCCTACCTACACAACATTACACCGGACACACACCCAACACCACTCTGTGCGCTATGCGGCACGCAAGTGCACGACACACAACACCTGTTCACCTGCACAAACATACCCACCACACTGACTCCGGAGGACCTCTGGCGAAACCCAAGCGGAGTGGCGGCCCTGCTCGCCCGCTGGGCGGAGGAGGGGGGTCTGGGGATCCGGGAGACGGAGTGACGGCCCGGTCCCCCAATGTCGGGGCACGGGTGGGGTCGACAACAACAACAACAACAACAACATAAAAAAAGACTTCCCCTTTAAATATTCCTGCTGCATAATATATCTCCTTTCCTTTCGTAAAGGATGGTCAGAACCTTTCCTAAGCATTATTAAAATTTAGACGATCTTTTCTCCAGGTGCTACCGGCTCATCTCACTCGGTTAGGATAGGAAAGGAAAGTTCCTATGCCAAAATGATAATCCAAAAAGGGCCCCTGTTGGTGGATAATCAGGCCATGGGAGGTGTGAGTAAATTGTGAGGGGGTGTTGGCTGGAGCTAGAAATAATTTTGGTGTCTTGTCCCTGCAGTAGGTTCATTAAAAGAGCAACCAGTGTTTTCACCACCATGGTCGGATCTTACTCTGGAGGGTAACCCATACAGGCAGGTGGCTTGGACAAAATATTTCAACACTGTCAAAGCTGTGTTGTCTGTGCTCCAGTTGAAGGTACGTTATTAGCCTGGAATTCCCATCAATGCCGGCATGTGTCACAAACACCCACCTGTAAAACAAACATGAAAAGAATAATGATTAAATACAAGAAAACAATCAAGTTTCATATCTTGTTTGAAATATCATCTCGGTAGAGAAGGTATTGCTGTGCACTTAAGACTACATGGAGGCAATTTGGAGTTTGTGTAACTTGGATATACAAATGATAAAATTCAATTTAATCTGTGCTGTCCATACAATATGGCTTTCTAATGCTCCCACGAGTACAAATATAAGATGATCCCTTATTACCGAATGAGACGCATATGCCCATCTATGTGCCATAAACTATTGGGGAATGGCACATAGTATGTTCTTCTAGCCACAGTCTGGCTCCATCTCTGGGCTGCAGCAGCTGGCTCAATACGGTTGAGGATTTCTCGAACTCTTTTTCTTTGTACTACAATACCATCAGCACGCAGGTATGCCCTCATCATCTGCAACAGGTTCATAAAACAACACAATAAAGAAAGTACACTTTCACAATGAATATAATGATATATACATGAAGGGACAAGAGTATGTAGAGGAACACTTGCTTCCGAGCCTGATCTGGGAAATTGGCTGTGCAATCTTCTGACATGCTCTTCCAGGTCAACATCATGAATGGGAGTAAATCTATTTCTGGCTGAAATCTGAAAAAACTTCATTTTTTTATGCAGGTATGAAGAGGAACAACACAACATCTCAGTGATGGCTCTCACTGTAAAGCCCTGAGTGGGGAGCAGTTCAATTTGATCACTTGTAATGTCAAGTGCTGGTCTTCCTCGTCGACCTAAAGTATGGAAATAAAAGGATTAAGGAATTCAAGCAAACGAATCACTACGTGTTTTTTATATACTGTATACAGTACAGGCATATAGACACAGATGTACATAAAAGTATATGCAGCTTCAAAACCACGAGCAGCTATTTTCTCTAACCATTTTACTCAAGAAAAAAATAATTCAAACTTATAATTGAATAACTAAAAGATCACTAGTTATTGCTTAAAAGTGTACAGCCATCGCGTTACTTAATAGTCTACTGATTTGCAGGAAAACCACTGGTATAAAACGACGTTTGACAGGGTGATAGAAGGTAAGTCACAGCAAGTCGTCAGTAAAACCCGTGTGTAGTTCGAATAAAAATACATACGAAAAACCAATGACAAAAAAATGGTAGCCATTTTACCTGTGTGCAAACGATGTGCCACATGGGAACAAACACGTCCACCATTAGGAGCGGGTCCCGCAATGACGACAGATTGGAGATCTATTAGACTTTGAATCAAATTTTGAATAGTATCAGCGCTAAACTGGTCACTAACTCTTCTTAAATTAGCAATTGAAATGTTTATCGCGCGTGCTTCACTTTCACCGGCAGACCCTTGACGACAGGCAGTCTCTATTGCCCTGCACCTTCGCCGAATACGTCTCGGGACGCTGTCCGCCATTGTTGTTCTAAAAAACTAAGTGGGAACAGAATTTCCAAAATCATGAGCCCTGACTGGTGGGATGATACTATTTTGAAACGTACAGCCAATAGGATACAGTTACATGTTTTCGTAATCATCCTTATTTGCATTTAATGCAAGTACAGTGTAATGTCACTAGCACTACAAGTGGGCACATTTATGGCCTTACATGTTCACTAGTAAGCGTCAAAATCATCTTACCAGTGAACTAGTGGGCACATTTATGGCCTTAAATGTTCACTAGTAAGCGTCAAAATGATCTTACTAGTGAACTAGTGGGCGTTTTGCGGCTTACATGTCAACTAGTAAGCCTCAAAATGATCTTACGAGTGAACTAGTGGGCGTTTATCGGCTTACATGTCAACTAGTAAGCCTCAAAATTACCTTACTAGTGAACCAGTGAGCGTTTTGTGGCTTACATGTTCACTAGTAAGCGTCAAAATGACCTTACTAGTGAACTAGTGAGCGTTTTGTGGCTTACATGTTCACTAGTAAGCATCAAAATGACCTTACTAATGAACTAGTGAGCGTTTTGTGGCTGACATGTTCATAAATAAGCGTCAAAATGATCTTACTAGGGAACTAGTGGGCGTTTTGTGGCTTACATGTTCACTAGTAAGCGTCAAAATTAACTTACTAGTGAACCAGTGAGCGTTTTGTGGCTTACATGTTCACTAGTAAGCGTCAAAATTACCTTACTAGTGAACCAGTGAGCGTTTTGTGGCTTACATGTTCACTAGTAAGCATCAAAATGACCTTACTAGTGAACTAGTGAGCGTTTTGTGGCTTACATGTTCACTAGTAAGCGTCAAAATGATCTTACTAGGGAACTAGTGGGCGTTTTGTGGCTTACATGTTCACTAGTAAGCGTCAAAATTACCTTACTAGTGAACCAGTGAGCGTTTTGTGGCTTACATGTTCACTAGTAAGCATCAAAATGACCTTACTAGTGAACTAGTGAGCGTTTTGTGGCTTACATGTTCACTAGTAAGCGTCAAAATTATCTTACTAGTGAACTAGTGGGCGTTTTGTGGCTTACATGTTCACTAGAAGCCTCAAAATTATCTTACTAGTGAACTAGCGGGCGTTTTGTGGCTTACATGTCAACTAGTAAGCCTCAAAATGATCTTACTAGTGAACTAGTGGGCACATTTATGGCCTTACATGTTCACTAGTAAGCGTCAAAATGACCTTACTAGTGAACTAGTGGGCAATATGGAATAAATACTCAAAGGGCTTGCCAGGCAAGCCCATTGAGTATTTAAAGGATTCTAAGGGCTTGCCTGGCAAGCCCTTTGAGTATTTATTCATCCGTGATGGTATTGTAGACCAATGAGAGCACGTCCGACAGACACGTGGACTTCGGGCAGCCAATCATGATGCATTTCGAGCCAAGCCCCAACAAAAACGGAGGAGAAAACTTTCAGACGCTTTGAAAGCTTTTGGGGTACATATTACTCTTGTTGTTACACAAAATTTTGTTTTACGATTATTTTAGGCGGTAACGTTATGGTGTAAATGTCAAATACGTGGTCAATTTATCAAGATGAAGCCTGCTTAAAAATTTGCTCCAACGATTTCGGAGATGTGTCTGACTTTGACAGCAATGGCGGCAGTTCAACGCTGACAGTCGCAGTCGGGTGCAGATTTATTTCGGCAGGACTTTCCAAAATCTGCCGTTTGCTCTGACAGTTCTCTGTCTGACAGTCACATTTTGTCCTATTACTCACAAGCTAATTGACATTTAAAAAGAGTTAAAGTTAATGTTTGGAACACGATTTTGCTCTTACTGTTTGCTGCCTTAGTCCGTTTGAATTATTCGCTTCCTGCATTACATGAAGTACATTTTTTAATATTCACAAGACTGTAACTGTGCATTATAAATAATGTCACATTTGCACTATGTTTTACTGGATCTACAACTAAACTAGGTCCTCGTTTCTGGGAGAGTCCACAGCACCTCCTGTATCACAACCATTCTGCCGGCACAAATTCAGCCGCACGATGTTTCTAACGGGAGCTGGAGGGTGATCAGCTTCATTGAAGAACAGGAGGAGGAGAGGCCCAACGTTTGTCATTTGTGATATGTTTTTAGACTTTTCTCCTAATTAAAAAAACTGTATGTTTTGTTAATTTCTTGATATAGTTCTTGAATTTAAATATTTTAACAATCAAATATTTTTCAACTGTGTTTTA
Organism: Hippocampus zosterae; assembly: GCF_025434085.1. Lineage (NCBI taxonomy): Eukaryota > Metazoa > Chordata > Actinopteri > Syngnathiformes > Syngnathidae > Hippocampus > Hippocampus zosterae. The sequence goes on from NC_067457.1 coordinate 10,110,672, forward strand.
GATATGAATTGTATGAAATAAATCAGTGAAGCCCCATTCAAATTCTACTCCATCTAATCTGCTCGATCACACTGCTGTCAACCTGCTGTAAATAATGCCTCCATTCATGATTGTAGAAACCCCAGAACGGTAAACATGTGATTATTTTATTTTAAAATATAAGAAGCCTATGTTTTGCAATTGTGCTCATTTTCATTGTATTGCACAACAAATATAATAGATGAGCCGATTTGGGGACATCATCAACCAAGCTGCTGCTCCAATTGCAATGCGATATATTGTCCTGCTCTCCTAAATTCGCATCTACACCACAAATTTCTGTATACTGTAGATATTACGCAAATGGCGGTAAATAATTGTGAAAGCTCAGAATCAGGTTTTAAAGGGTTAATTCTTTGCTGGGTGGAGCTCTTATCATGGAGCCAATAGGAGGTGTCCTCGGGTGGTGCCCGTCCCTCATTCAGCTCGGGTCCTCCACCAGAGGCCAGGAAGCCCGAGGGCCCCGCGCAGTACCCCCGCCGCTCCCAGCACCGCACACCTCCGGACCGAGATGTCCGATGCTGCTCCCGGGATCCGTCGGAAACCACCCATCCAGTCCGGGGGTCACTGCCCCGAGCGCCCCGACCACCACAGGCACGACCGCCACCCCCACCCCCCAGGCCCTCCCCAGCCCCTCCCCCAGCCCCTGGTACCCCCCGAGCCCCCCATGCTCCCCCCTCCCGATGCCTCCACCACCTGGGACCGCCACATCCACCACAACGGCCCTCCTCTGCCCCCCATCCACGACCACGACATCTGGTTGACTCGCCACCATCATCCCGCCAGTCTGGATCCGGAAGTCCCACAGGATCCCCGCTCCGCCACCCTCCACCACCCTCGGAGATGCCCCCCACTCCGACCCCGGGGCCCCCAGTCCACACTCCGCACAGATGCCTCGGCAGACCACGCCAGCCACCTGGCCGTGGCGCTCCACGCAGGCCCCCCCTGCCAGCATCCCACACCCCGCAGCCACGTGCCGGATCGTCCCAGGCGCCTCCCCGCACAACCCACACCCCGGGTCCTGTCCGGCGCGGCACATCCGGGCCTCGACGGCTCCGGCGCCCAAGGCCCGCTCCTGAGCAGCCAGGATGAGCGCCCCTGCGCTGTCCCCCAGGCCAGCCCCCTCCAGCCACCGATAGGACTTCTTGAGATCAGCCACCTCAGCCATGGTGCGGTGGCACATCCCGCGTAGGGGCCCGCCCCCCACGATGGTCCCCCCCCCAGCGCCCGTCCCGCCGCTCCCCACTGTCAGAGACACTCTCCAAGCACGTCACCCGCCGGAGCCCCCGCCCCCCGATGCATTCATGGAGCCCGGATGTCCCATCCCGGACAGCGGCGCCGACACCCACCAGTCCCCGGCCTCCCTCCCCTCGGCCCGCGCACACAGTCTATATATATATACATATATAGCTGGATAGCTCAGTTGGTAAGGTTTGGCGTACGGGAGACGCTGGTTCGCTTGGGTCCCGCTTGGGGCAAAAAATGAGCACATAACACAATCCAGTGTGGGTCCTTGGGCAAGAGCCTTCACGCTAATGCGTACCTCATACAATGATGAGAGACAATAAAATGAATGACATGCCAGCTCAGAGGTCGCCCGGCCAAACAAGGTCTGCGTCAGGTGCTGGGGAACCAGAGCACCTTGATGAAAAATGGAGCGGAGATGGGCAAGATGCAATAACATGGCTCTGTTGGAATGCTACTACTCAAGCAAGCCTAGTCAGAGAGGTTACATGCAGAGAATCTGGGCTAAATGGTTACTTCAAAACCCACAGTCACGGGTGACCACGAAACAACTAGTAACTCAGTGTTCCAACATCCACAAACGGCAACTGCTGTCACAACTTGAGATTGATGAGGTACAACGCAGGTTCCATGGTGAGGGGCCCCAGGCTGCCAGATCAGAGGAGGAGTTCATACCAGAGTGAATGCAGATGATGAGATTGGGAGTGCTGTGAATGAATGAAATGCTGAGCGAGGCAGCAACTGACCTGAAAGCTAAGATCATGGCAAGAATGAAAGCTGGGAAACCTAGAAACCGATTACAACGGCTATGTGAAGTACCACCTGAAAGTCGGTTGGAGGCTAAGATCAAGGCGGCTCAGAAAGATGTGAGTCCATTGACGGAGGCCCAGAGAGGTGTGATGAAAAGGCCGATACCTGAGAGGTACATCCAGATGACCATACCTGAAGCACTCGAAACTGCCAAACAAAGGCTCCAAGCCTTGCCCAGCCGCCTAAAGCGGTACACGAAAGAGAATGAGGCCAGACGAATAAGGCCATGAGCGTCGAGCAGCATAAACGAACCAGCTGCTGAGGGATGGGACATACCCGGGATGGCTAACCGAAGGGCGAACGATACTGATCATGAAGGATCCCTCAAAGGGTGCAGTCGCATCCAACTATCGGCCATTAACCTGTCTCTCCACAACATGGAAGCTCATGTTGAGGCTAAGATAAGTGCACACATGGATCAATACATGAGCGAAGCACGGAAGGGCATTGGTAGAGATACCAGGGGAGCCAAACATCAGCTCCTGGTTGACAGAACAGTCGCACAAGACTGCAGGTCCCGATGTACCAACCTGTGCACAGGCTGGATTGATTACAAGAAAGCCTATGACTCGATGCCACATACATGGATCACTGAATGCTTGGATGTGTATAAGTTGAACAGGACCCTAAGAGCCTTCGTTGCGAACTTGATGAGGATGTGGAAAACCACACTTGAAGCCAATGGCAAGTCACTTACCCAAGTGTCCATCAAATGTGGCATATACCAAGGTGATGCACTCTCCCCACTGCTGTTCTGCATAGGACTGAACCCCCTAAGCCAAGTAATCACCAAGACAGGCCATGGATACCGCCTCAGAAATGGAGCTACGATCAGTCACCTCCTCTACAAGGATGACATGTAGCTGTTTGCTAAGAGCGAAAGGGACATAGACTCCCTGATCCACACAACAATCAGGATCTACAGCAGCGACATCGGGATGTCATTCGGGCTGGAGAAATGTAGTCGGATGGTGACTAAGAGAGGAAGGGTAGTCCGCACTGAAGGGGTCTCACTCCCTGAAGGAACAATAGCAGACATTGAGGACAGCTACAAGTACCTCGGTATACCACAAGCCAATGGCAACCTCAAACTGGCAACAAGGAAAGCGGCTACGGCCAAATACCTCAAGCGAGTGAGGCAAGTCCTAAGAAGCCAGCTCAATGGCAAGAATAAGACCCGGGCAATAAACAGCTATGCCCTTTCCAGTGATCAGATACCCTGCAGGAAAAATAAGGTGGCCAAGGGAAGAGATTTAGACCACGGATGTTAAGACCCGAAAGCTCGTTACCATGCATGGAGGGTTCCATCCCAAATCCAGCACCCTGAGACTGTACACAAGCCGAAAGGAAGGAGGCCGGGGACTAGTGAGTGTGAGAGCCACTGTCCAGGATGAAACATCCAAGCTCCACAAATACATCAAGGAGAAGGCACCAACGGATGATGTACTCAGAGAATGTCTCAGACAATGGGGAACAGAAGATGAGGTGCTGGAAGAGGGACCATCATGGGAGGACAAGCCCCTACACGGGATGTACCACCGGACAATAACTGCCGTGGCCAATCTCAAGAAGTCCTATCAGAGTTCTAGAGAGGGCTGGCCTGAAGGACAGCACAGAGGCACTCATACTGGCTGCTCAGGAGCAGGCCCTGAGCACCAGAGCCATCGAGGCCTAGATATACCACACCAGCCAAGATCCAAGGTGTAGGTTGTGCAAAGAGGCACCTGAGACGATCTAACACATAACTGCAGGGTGTAAGGTGCTGGCAGGGAAAGCCTATATGGAACGCCATAACCAGGTGGCTGGCATATTCTACCGAAACATCTGTGCAGAGTATGGACTGGACACCCCAAGGTCAAAATGGGAAACACCTCCGAAGGTGGTGGAGAATGACAGAGCGAAGATCCTGTGGGACTTCCAGATCCAGACTGACAAGATGGTAATGGCGACCCAACCAGATATCCTGATCATAGATAAAGGGCAGAGGAAAGCCGTTGTAGTGGATGTAGCGGTCCCAAGTGATGGAAACATCAGAAAGAAGGAACACGAGAAACTCGAGAAATCCCAAAGGCTCAGAGAGGAGCTGGAGAGAGCCTGGAAGGTAAAGGTGACAGACGTGCCTGTGGTGGTCGGACCACTCGGGGCAGTGACCCCCAAACTAGATGATGAGTGGTTGCAACAGATCCCGGGAACAACATCGGACATCTCAGTCCAGAAATGTGGAGTGCTGGGAACAGCAAGGATACTGCGCAGAACCCTCAAGCTTCCTGGCCTCTGGTAGAGGACCCGAGCTGAATGAGGGACAGACAGCACCCGAGGGTGGGTGAGACGAGGATTTTTTTTTTTTAAATATATACAGTCCCTGATTGACTATTGTTTTCTTGAGATACAGCACAAACATTGCTGATTACTTCAGCGTTCATGCTTTCCCTATGGAATGCAATGTTAACGGAGTGGTGGCTTGCTGACATGGTGATGCACTGCAGTTCCAAAACAACAATGGCGGAGCCACCCGGGTTTGCAACAGAAAAAAAAAAACACAAGCAGCCAACACCTGCCCAAAAAGATGTTTGTGAGAAATATAACAACAAGTCACCGATGCAAAAGCACAGAGACTATGTTTATATGCAGACGTACTATATGCTCATGCATACTTGACATTTTCAATGGTCAATTTCAACACCAGGTTGGTCATATTTTTTTTAACAAAGAAAACACCTTTATTTCAGCCTTGTACTGTGTTATGGCTGCTTCATCATCGCCGTCGTGAGTCGTTATGAGTACAAATATTTTTATTTGTTGATATGTCTCTCTTAATATACTGTATGATACATTTTAACTGTGTTTGATCATTTAAAAAATGTGTTAAAACACCGTAAAAACATTTTTTTTAAATGTTCTGGAAATGATTTTTTAACTTGCCTAAGGTGTGTAATTGAAGGAAACACAACTGTAACATTCGTTCACCTATTCTCTATATTGCTCATGAGAGTCACAGGTGACCTGGATCCTATCACAGCTCAATCCCGATTAGGCATGATAAACCCTGGACTGGCCGCGTCTCTATTGCAGGGCACTTATGGACAAACATAAGATCATTCTGACGCTTACCGGTGAACATGTAAGCCACAGAACGCCCACTAGTTCACTAGTAAGATCATTTTGAGGCTTACTAGTGAACATGTAAAGCCATAAATGTGCCCACTAGTTCACTAGTAAGATCATTTTGACACTTACTAGTGAACATGTAAGCCACAAAACGCTCACTAGTTCACTAGTAAGATCATTTTGAGGCTTACTCGTGAACATGTAAGGCCATAAATGTGCCCACTAGTTCACTAGTAAGATCATTTTGAGGCTTAGTAGTTGACATGTAAGCCACAAAATGCCCATTAGTTCACTAGTAAGGTCATTTTGACCCTTACTCGTGAACATGTAAGCCACAAAACGGCCACTAGTTCACTAGTAAGATCATTTTGAGGCTTACTATTGAACATGTAAGCCACAAAACGGCCACTAGTTCACTAGTAAGATCATTCTGACGCTTACCGGTGAACATGTAAGCCACAGAACGCCCACTAGTTCACTAGTAAGATCATTTTGAGGCTTACTAGTGAACATGTAAAGCCATAAATGTGCCCACTAGTTCACTAGTAAGATCATTTTGACACTTACTAGTGAACATGTAAGCCACAAAACGCTCACTAGTTCACTAGTAAGATCATTTTGAGGCTTACTCGTGAACATGTAAGGCCATAAATGTGCCCACTAGTTCTCTAGTAAGATCATTTTGAGGCTTAGTAGTTGACATGTAAGCCACAAAATGCCCACTAGTTCACTAGTAAGATCATTGTGAGGCTTACTAGTGAACATGTAAGCCACAAAACGCTCACTAGTTCACTAGTAAGATCATTTTTAGGCTTACTAGTTGACATGTAAGCCGCAAAACGCCAACTAGCTCACTCGTAAGATCATTTTGACTCTTACTAGTCAACATGTAAGCCGCAAAACGCACACTAGTTCACTAGTAAGATCGTTTTGAGGCTTACTAGTTGACATGTAAGCCGCAAAACGCCTACTAGTTCACTAGTAAGATCATTTTGACGCTTACTAGTGAACATGTTAGGCCATAAATGTGCCCACTAGTTCACTAGTAAGATCATTTTGACGCTTACTAGTGAACATGTAAGCCACAAAACACTCACTAGTTCACTAGTAAAGTCATTTTGACGCTTACTCGTGAACATGTAAGCCACAAAACGGCCACTAGTTCACTGGTAAGATCATTTTGAGGCTTACTAGTGAACATGTAAGCCACAAAACGGCCACAAGTTCACTGGTAAGATCATTTTGAGGCTTACTAGTGAACATGTAAGGCCATAAATGTGCCCACTAGTTCACTAGTAAGATCATTTTGAGGCTTACTAGTTGACATGGAAGCCACAAACGCCCACTAGTTCACTAGTAAGATCATTTTGAGGCTTACGAGTGAAGATGTAAGCCACAAAACGCCCACTAGTTCACTAGTAAGATCATTTTGAGGCTTACTAGTTGACATGTAAGCCACAAAACGCTCACTAATTCACTAGTAAGGTCATTTTGCCGCTTACTAGTGAACATGTAAGCCACAAAACGCCCACCAGTTCATTAGTAAGATCATTTTGTGGTTTACTTGTTGACATGTAAGCCGCAAAACACCCACTAGTTCACTAGTAAGATCATTTTGACGCTTACTCGTGAACATGTAAGCCACAAAACGCCCACTAGTATACTAGTAAGATCATTTTGAGGCTTACAAGTGAACATGTAAGGCCATCAATGTTCCCACTAGTTCACTCGTAAGATCATTTTGGGGCTTACTAGTTGACATGTAAGCCACAAAATCCCCACTAGTTCACTAGTAAGATCATTTTGAGGCTTACTAGTTGAAATGTAAGCCGCAAAACGCCCACTAGTTCACTGGTAAGATCATTTTGAGGCTAACTAGTTGACATGTAAGCCACAAAACGCCCACTAGTTCACTAGTAAGATCATTTTGAGGCTTACAAGTGAAGATGTAAGCCACAAAACGCCCACTAGTTTACTAGTAAGATCATTTTGACGCTTACTAGTGAACACGTAAGGCCATAAATGTGCCCACTAGTTCACTAGTAAGATAATTTTGAGGCTTACTAGTTGACATGTAAGCCACAAAACGCCCACTAGTTCACTAGTAAGATCATTTTGAGGCTTACTAGTGAACATGTAAGCCACAAAACGCCCACTCGTTCACTAGTAAGATCATTTTGACGCTTATTAGTGAACATGTAAGCCACAAAACGCTCACTAGTTCACTAGTAAGGTCATTTTGACGCTTACTAGTTAACATGTAAGCCACAAAACGCCCACTAGTTCACTAGTAAGATCATTTTGAGGCTAACTAGTGAACATGTAAGCCACAAAACGCCCACTAGTTCACTAGTAAGATCATTTTGAGGCTTACAAGTGAAGATGTAAGCCACAAAATCCCCACTAGTTCACTAGTAAGATCATTTTGAGGCTTACTAGTTAACATGTAAGCCACAAAACGCCCACTAGTTCACTAGTAAGATCATTTTGAGGCTAACTAGTGAACATGTAAGCCACAAAACGCCCACTAGTTCACTAGTAAGATCATTTTGAGGCTTACAAGTGAAGATGTAAGCCACAAAACGCCCACTAGTTTACTAGTAAGATCATTTTGACGCTTACTAGTGAACACGTAAGGCCATAAATGTGTCCACTACTTCACTAGTAAGATCATTTTGAGGCTTACTAGTTGACATGTAAGCCGCAAAACGCCCACTAGTTCACTGGTAAGATCAATTTGAGGCTTACTAGTGAACATGTAAGGCCATAAATGTGCCCACTAGTTCACTAGTAAGATCATTTTGAGGCTTGCTATTTGACATGTAAGCCACAAAACGCCCACTAGTTCACGAGTAAGATCATTTTGAGGCTTACTAGTGAACATGTAAGCCACAAAACGCTCACGAGTTCACAAGTAAGGTCATTGTGACGCTTACTAGTGAACATGTAAGCCACAAAAGAACCCACTAGTTCACTATTAAGATCATTTTGAGGCTTACTAGTTGACATGTAAGCCGCAAAACGCCCACTAGTTCACGAGTAAGATCATTTTCACGCTTACTAGTTGACATGTAAGGCCATAAACGTGCCCACTAGTTCACTAGTATAAGATCATTTTGAGGCTTACTAGTTGACATGTAAGCCACAAAATGCCCACTAGTTCTCTAGTAAGATCATTTTGAGGCTTACTAGTTGACATGCAAGCCGCAAAACGCCCACTAGTTCACTAGTAAGATCATTTTGAGGCTTACTAGTTGACATGTAAGCCACAAAACGCCTACTAGTTCACTAGTAAGATCATTTTGACGCTTACTAGTGAACATGTTAGGCCATAAATGTGCCCACTAGTTCACTAGTAAGATCATTTTGACGCTTACTAGTGAACATGTAAGCCACAAAACACTGACTAGTTCACTAGTAAAGTCATTTTGACACTTACTAGTGAACATGTAAGCCACAAAACGCTCTCTATTAAGATCATTTTGAGGCTTACTAGTGAACATGTAAGGCCATAAATGTGCCCACTAGTTCACTAGTAAGATCATTTTGAGGCTTAGTAGTTGACGTGCAAGCCGCAAAACGCCCACTAGTTCACTAGTAAGATCATTTTGACGCTTACTCGTGAACATGTAAGCCACAAAACGGCCACTAATTCACTGGTAAGATCATTTTGAGGCTTACTAGTGAACATTTAAGCCACAAAACGCCCACTAGTTCACTAGTAAGATCATTTTGAGGCTTACTAGTTGACATGTAAGCCACAAAATCCCCACTAGTTCACTAGTAAGATCATTTTGAGGCTTACTAGTTGACATATAAGCCGCAAAACCCCCACTAGTTCACTGGTAAGATCGTTTTGAGGCTTACTAGTGAACATGTAAGGCCATAAATGTGCCCACTAGTTCACGAGTAAGATCATTTTGAGGCTTACTAGTTGACATGTAAGCCACAAAACGCCCACTAGTTCACTCGTAAGATCATTTTGAGGCTTACTAGTGAACATGTAAGGCCATAAATGTGCCCACTAGTTCACTAGTAAGATCATTTTGAGGCTTGCTATTTGACATGTAAGCCACAAAACGCCCACTAGTTCACGAGTAAGATCATTTTGAGTCTTACTAGTGAACATGTAAGGCCATAAATGTGCCCACTAGTTCACTAGTAAGATAATTTTGAGGCTTACTAGTTGACATGTAAGCCACAAAACGCCCACTAGTTCACTAGTAAGATCATTTTGAGGCTTACTAGTGAACATGTAAGCCACAAAACGCCCACTCGTTCACTAGTAAGATCATTTTGACGCTTACTAGTGAACATGTAAGCCACAAAACGCTCACTAGTTCACTAGTAAGGTCATTTTGACGCTTACTAGTTAACATGTAAGCCACAAAACGCCCACTAGTTCACTAGTAAGATCATTTTGAGGCTAACTAGTGAACATGTAAGCCACAAAACGCCCACTAGTTCACTAGTAAGATCATTTTGAGGCTTACAAGTGAAGATGTAAGCCACAAAATCCCCACTAGTTCACTAGTAAGATCATTTTGAGGCTTACTAGTTAACATGTAAGCCACAAAACGCCCACTAGTTCACTAGTAAGATCATTTTGAGGCTAACTAGTGAACATGTAAGCCACAAAACGCCCACTAGTTCACTAGTAAGATCATTTTGAGGCTTACAAGTGAAGATGTAAGCCACAAAACGCCCACTAGTTTACTAGTAAGATCATTTTGACGCTTACTAGTGAACACGTAAGGCCATAAATGTGTCCACTACTTCACTAGTAAGATCATTTTGAGGCTTACTAGTTGACATGTAAGCCGAAAACGCCCACTAGTTCACTGGTAAGATCAATTTGAGGCTTACTAGTGAACATGTAAGGCCATAAATGTGCCCACTAGTTCACTAGTAAGATCATTTTGAGGCTTGCTATTTGACATGTAAGCCACAAAACGCCCACTAGTTCACGAGTAAGATCATTTTGAGGCTTACTAGTGAACATGTAAGCCACAAAACGCTCACGAGTTCACAAGTAAGGTCATTGTGACGCTTACTAGTGAACATGTAAGCCACAAAAGAACCCACTAGTTCACTATTAAGATCATTTTGAGGCTTACTAGTTGACATGTAAGGCGCAAAACGCCCACTAGTTCACGAGTAAGATCATTTTCACGCTTACTAGTTGACATGTAAGGCCATAAACGTGCCCACTAGTTCACTAGTATAAGATCATTTTGAGGCTTACTAGTTGACATGTAAGCCACAAAATGCCCACTAGTTCTCTAGCTAGATCATTTTGAGGCTTACTAGTTGACATGCAAGCCGCAAAACGCCCACTAGTTCACTAGTAAGATCATTTTGAGGCTTACTAGTTGACATGTAAGCCACAAAACGCCTACTAGTTCACTAGTAAGATCATTTTGACGCTTACTAGTGAACATGTTAGGCCATAAATGTGCCCACTAGTTCACTAGTAAGATCATTTTGACGCTTACTAGTGAACATGTAAGCCACAAAACACTCACTAGTTCACTAGTAAAGTCATTTTGACACTTACTAGTGAACATGTAAGCCACAAAACGCTCTCTATTAAGATCATTTTGAGGCTTACTAGTGAACATGTAAGGCCATAAATGTGCCCACTAGTTCACTAGTAAGATCATTTTGAGGCTTAGTAGTTGACGTGCAAGCCGCAAAACGCCCACTAGTTCACTAGTAAGATCATTTTGACGCTTACTCGTGAACATGTAAGCCACAAAACGGCCACTAATTCACTGGTAAGATCATTTTGAGGCTTACTAGTGAACATTTAAGCCACAAAACGCCCACTAGTTCACTAGTAAGATCATTTTGAGGCTTACTAGTTGACATGTAAGCCACAAAATCCCCACTAGTTCACTAGTAAGATCATTTTGAGGCTTACTAGTTGACATATAAGCCGCAAAACCCCCACTAGTTCACTGGTAAGATCGTTTTGAGGCTTACTAGTGAACATGTAAGGCCATAAATGTGCCCACTAGTTCACGAGTAAGATCATTTTGAGGCTTACTAGTTGACATGTAAGCCACAAAACGCCCACTAGTTCACTAGTAAGATCATTTTGAGGCTAACGAGTGAAGATGTAAGCCACAAAACGCCCACTAGTTCACTAGTAAGATCATTTTGAGTCTTACTAGTGAACATGTAAGACACAAAACGCCCACTAGTTCACTAGTAAGATCATTTTGACGCTTACTAGTGAACATGTAAGCCACAAAACGCTCACTAGTTCACAAGTAAGGTCATTGTGACGCTTACTAGTGAACATGTCATCCACAAAAGAACCCACTAGTTCACTAGTAAGATCATTTTGAGGCTTACTAGTTGACATGTAAGCCACAAAACGCCCCTTAGCTCACTCGTAAGATCATTTTGAGGCTTACTAGTGAACATGTAAGCCACAAAACGCTCATTAGTTCACTAGTAAGGTCATTTTGACCCTTACTCGTGAACATGTAAGCCACAAAACGGCCACTAGTTCACTAGTAAGATCATTTTGAGGCTTACTATTGAACATGTAAGCCACAAAACGGCCACTAGTTCACTAGTAAGATCATTCTGACGCTTACCGGTGAACATGTAAGCCACAGAACGCCCACTAGTTCACTAGTAAGATCATTTTGAGGCTTACTAGTGAACATGTAAAGCCATAAATGTGCCCACTAGTTCACTAGTAAGATCATTTTTACACTTACTAGTGAACATGTAAGCCACAAAACGCTCACTAGTTCACTAGTAAGATCATTTTGAGGCTTACTCGTGAACATGTAAGGCCATAAATGTGCCCACTAGTTCACTAGTAAGATCATTTTGAGGCTTAGTAGTTGACATGTAAGCCACAAAATGCCCACTAGTTCACTAGTAAGATCATTGTGAGGCTTACTAGTGAACATGTAAGCCACAAAACGCTCACTAGTTCACTAGTAAGATCATTTTTAGGCTTACTAGTTGACATGTAAGCCGCAAAACGCCAACTAGCTCACTCGTAAGATCATTTTGACTCTTACTAGTGAACATGTAAGCCGCAAAACGCACACTAGTTCACTAGTAAGATCATTTTGAGGCTTACTAGTTGACATGTAAGCCGCAAAACGCCTACTAGTTCACTAGTAAGATCATTTTGACGCTTACTAGTGAACATGTAAGCCACAAAACACTCACTAGTTCACTAGTAAAGTCATTTTGACACTTACTAGTGAACATGTAAGCCACAAAACGCTCTCTAGTAAGATCATTTTGAGGCTTACTAGTGAACATGTAAGGCCATAAATGTGCCCACTAGTTCACTAGTAAGATCATTTTGAGGCTTAGTAGTTGACATGTAAGCCACAAAATGCCCACTAGTTCACTAGTAAGATCATTTTGAGGCTTACATAGTTGACATGTAAGCCGCAAAACGCCCACTAGCTCACTCGTAAGATCATTTTGACGCTTACTAGTGAACATGTAAGCCGCAAAACGCACACTAGTTCACTAGTAAGATCATTTTGAGGCTTACTAGTTGACATGTAAGCCGCAAAACGCCTACTAGTTCACTAGTAAGATCATTTTGACGCTTACTAGTGAACATGTTAGGTCATAAATGTGCCCACTAGTTCACTAGTAAGATCATTTTGAGGCTTACTAGTTGACATGTAAGCCGCAAAACGCCCACTAGTTCACTAGTAAGATCATTTTTATGCTTACTAGTGAACATGTAAGGCCATAAATGTGCCCACTAAGTCACTAGTAAGATCATTTTGACGCTTACTAGTGAACATGTAAGGCCATAAATGTGCCCACTAGTTCACTAGTAAGGTCATTTTGACGCTTACTAGTGAACATGTAAGCCACAAAACGCTCACTAGTAAGGTCATTTTGAGGCTTACTAGTGAAGATGTAAGCCACAAACGCCTACAAGTTCACTAGTAAGATCATTTTGACGCTTACTAGTGAACATGTAAGCCACAAAACGCTCACTAGTTCACTAGTAAGATCATTGTGAGGCTTACTAGTTGACATGTAAGCCGCAAAACGCCCACTAGTTCATTAGTAAGATCATTTTGAGGCTTACTTGTTGACATGTAAGCCGCAAAACGCCCACTAGTTCACTCGTAAGATCATTTTGAGGCTTACTAGTTGACGTGCAAGCCGCAAAACGCCCACTAGTTCACTAGTAAGATCATTTTGACGCTTACTCGTGAACATGTAAGCCACAAAACGGCCACTAGTTCACTGGTAAGATCATTTTGAGGCTTACTAGTGAACATTTAAGCCACAAAACGCCCACTAGTTCACTAGTAAGATCATTTTGAGGCTTACTAGTTGACATGTAAGCCACAAAATCCCCACTAGTTCACTAGTAAGATCATTTTGAGGCTTACTAGTGAACATGTAAGCCACAAAACGCTCACTAGTTCACAAGTAAGGTCATTGTGACGCTTACTAGTGAACATGTCATCCACAAAAGAACCCACTAGTTCACTAGTAAGATCATTTTGAGGCTTACTAGTTGACATGTAAGCCACAAAACGCCCCTTAGCTCACTCGTAAGATCATTTTGAGGCTTACTAGTGAACATGTAAGCCACAAAACGCTCATTAGTTCACTAGTAAGGTCATTTTGACCCTTACTCGTGAACATGTAAGCCACAAAACGGCCACTAGTTCACTAGTAAGATCATTTTGAGGCTTACTATTGAACATGTAAGCCACAAAACGGCCACTAGTTCACTAGTAAGATCATTCTGACGCTTACCGGTGAACATGTAAGCCACAGAACGCCCACTAGTTCACTAGTAAGATCATTTTGAGGCTTACTAGTGAACATGTAAAGCCATAAATGTGCCCACTAGTTCACTAGTAAGATCATTTTGACACTTACTAGTGAACATGTAAGCCACAAAACGCTCACTAGTTCACTAGTAAGATCATTTTGAGGCTTACTCGTGAACATGTAAGGCCATAAATGTGCCCACTAGTTCACTAGTAAGATCATTTTGAGGCTTAGTAGTTGACATGTAAGCCACAAAATGCCCACTAGTTCACTAGTAAGATCATTGTGAGGCTTACTAGTGAACATGTAAGCCACAAAACGCTCACTAGTTCACTAGTAAGATCATTTTTAGGCTTACTAGTTGACAGGTAAGCCGCAAAACGCCAACTAGCTCTCTCGTAAGATCATTTTGACTCTTACTAGTGAACATGTAAGCCGCAAAACACACACTAGTTCACTAGTAAGATCATTTTGAGGCTTACTAGTTGACATGTAAGCCGCAAAACGCCTACTAGTTCACTAGTAAGATCATTTTGACGCTTACTAGTGAACATGTTAGGCCATAAATGTGCCCACTAGTTCACTAGTAAGATCATTTTGACGCTTACTAGTGAACATGTAAGCCACAAAACACTCACTAGTTCACTAGTAAAGTCATTTTGACACTTACTAGTGAACATGTAAGCCACAAAACGCTCTCTAGTAAGATCATTTTGAGGCTTACTAGTGAACATGTAAGGCCATAAATGTGCCCACTAGTTCACTAGTAAGATCATTTTGAGGCTTAGTAGTTGACATGTAGGCCACAAAATGCCCACTAGTTCACTAGTAAGATCATTTTGAGGCTTACATAGTTGACATGTAAGCCGCAAAACGCCCACTAGCTCACTCGTAAGATCATTTTGACGCTTACTAGTGAACATGTAAGCCGCAAAACGCACACTAGTTCACTAGTAAGATCATTTTGAGGCTTACTAGTTGACATGTAAGCCGCAAAACGCCTACTAGTTCACTAGTAAGATCATTTTGACGCTTACTAGTGAACATGTTAGGTCATAAATGTGCCCACTAGTTCACTAGTAAGATCATTTTGAGGCTTACTAGTTGACATGTAAGCCGCAAAACGCCCACTAGTTCACTAGTAAGATCATTTTTATGCTTACTAGTGAACATGTAAGGCCATAAATGTGCCCACTAAGTCACTAGTAAGATCATTTTGACGCTTACTAGTGAACATGTAAGGCCATAAATGTGCCCACTAGTTCACTAGTAAGGTCATTTTGACGCTTACTAGTGAACATGTAAGCCACAAAACGCTCACTAGTAAGGTCATTTTGAGGCTTACTAGTGAAGATGTAAGCCATAAAACGCCTACAAGTTCACTAGTAAGATCATTTTGACGCTTACTAGTGAACATGTAAGCCACAAAACGCTCACTAGTTCACTAGTAAGATCATTGTGAGGCTTACTAGTTGACATGTAAGCCGCAAAACGCCCACTAGTTCATTAGTAAGATCATTTTGAGGCTTACTTGTTGACATGTAAGCCGCAAAACGCCCACTAGTTCACTCGTAAGATCATTTTGAGGCTTACTAGTTGACGTGCAAGCCGCAAAACGCCCACTAGTTCACTAGTAAGATCATTTTGACGCTTACTCGTGAACATGTAAGCCACAAAACGGCCACTAGTTCACTGGTAAGATCATTTTGAGGCTTACTAGTGAACATTTAAGCCACAAAACGCCCACTAGTTCACTAGTAAGATCATTTTGAGGCTTACTAGTTGACATGTAAGCCACAAAATCCCCACTAGTTCACTAGTAAGATCATTTTGAGGCTTACTAGTGAACATGTAAGCCACAAAACGCTCACTAGTTCACAAGTAAGGTCATTGTGACGCTTACTAGTGAACATGTCATCCACAAAAGAACCCACTAGTTCACTAGTAAGATCATTTTGAGGCTTACTAGTTGACATGTAAGCCACAAAACGCCCCTTAGCTCACTCGTAAGATCATTTTGAGGCTTACTAGTGAACATGTAAGCCACAAAACGCTCATTAGTTCACTAGTAAGGTCATTTTGACCCTTACTCGTGAACATGTAAGCCACAAAACGGCCACTAGTTCACTAGTAAGATCATTTTGAGGCTTACTATTGAACATGTAAGCCACAAAACGGCCACTAGTTCACTAGTAAGATCATTCTGACGCTTACCGGTGAACATGTAAGCCACAGAACGCCCACTAGTTCACTAGTAAGATCATTTTGAGGCTTACTAGTGAACATGTAAAGCCATAAATGTGCCCACTAGTTCACTAGTAAGATCATTTTGACACTTACTAGTGAACATGTAAGCCACAAAACGCTCACTAGTTCACTAGTAAGATCATTTTGAGGCTTACTCGTGAACATGTAAGGCCATAAATGTGCCCACTAGTTCACTAGTAAGATCATTTTGAGGCTTAGTAGTTGACATGTAAGCCACAAAATGCCCACTAGTTCACTAGTAAGATCATTGTGAGGCTTACTAGTGAACATGTAAGCCACAAAACGCTCACTAGTTCACTAGTAAGATCATTTTTAGGCTTACTAGTTGACAGGTAAGCCGCAAAACGCCAACTAGCTCTCTCGTAAGATCATTTTGACTCTTACTAGTGAACATGTAAGCCGCAAAACACACACTAGTTCACTAGTAAGATCATTTTGAGGCTTACTAGTTGACATGTAAGCCGCAAAACGCCTACTAGTTCACTAGTAAGATCATTTTGACGCTTACTAGTGAACATGTTAGGCCATAAATGTGCCCACTAGTTCACTAGTAAGATCATTTTGACGCTTACTAGTGAACATGTAAGCCACAAAACACTCACTAGTTCACTAGTAAAGTCATTTTGACACTTACTAGTGAACATGTAAGCCACAAAACGCTCTCTAGTAAGATCATTTTGAGGCTTACTAGTGAACATGTAAGGCCATAAATGTGCCCACTAGTTCACTAGTAAGATCATTTTGAGGCTTAGTAGTTGACATGTAAGCCACAAAATGCCCACTAGTTCACTAGTAAGATCATTTTGAGGCTTACATAGTTGACATGTAAGCCGCAAAACGCCCACTAGCTCACTCATAAGATCAATTTGACGCTTACTAGTGAACATGTAAGCCGCAAAACGCACACTAGTTCACTAGTAAGATCATTTTGAGGCTTACTAGTTGACATGTAAGCCGCAAAACGCCTACTAGTTCACTAGTAAGATCATTTTGACGCTTACTAGTGAACATGTTAGGTCATAAATGTGCCCACTAGTTCACTAGTAAGATCATTTTGAGGCTTACTAGTTGACATGTAAGCCGCAAAACGCCCACTAGTTCACTAGTAAGATCATTTTTATGCTTACTAGTGAACATGTAAGGCCATAAATGTGCCCACTAAGTCACTAGTAAGATCATTTTGACGCTTACTAGTGAACATGTAAGGCCATAAATGTGCCCACTAGTTCACTAGTAAGGTCATTTTGACGCTTACTAGTGAACATGTAAGCCACAAAACGCTCACTAGTTCACTAGTAAGATCATTGTGAGGCTTACTAGTTGACATGTAAGCCGCAAAACGCCCACTAGTTCATTAGTAAGATCATTTTGAGGCTTACTTGTTGACATGTAAGCCGCAAAACGCCCACTAGTTCACTCGTAAGATCATTTTGAGGCTTACTAGTTGACGTGCAAGCCGCAAAACGCCCACTAGTTCACCAGTAAGATCATTTTGACGCTTACTCGTGAACATGTAAGCCACAAAACGGCCACTAGTTCACTGGTAAGATCATTTTGAGGCTTACTAGTGAACATTTAAGCCACAAAACGCCCACTAGTTCACTAGTAAGATCATTTTGAGGCTTACTAGTTAACATGTAAGCCACAAAATCCCCACTAGTTCACTAGTAAGATCATTTTGAGGCTTACTAGTGAACATTTAAGCCACAAAACGCCCACTAGTTCACTAGTAAGATCATTTTGACTCTTACTAGTGAACATGTAAGCCACAAAACGCTCACTAGTTCACAAGTAAGGTCATTGTGACGCTTACTAGTGAACATGTCATCCACAAAAGAACCCACTAGTTCACTAGTAAGATCATTTTGAGGCTTACTAGTTGACATGTAAGCCACAAAACGCCCCTTAGCTCACTCGTAAGATCATTTTGAGGCTTACTAGTGAACATGTAAGCCACAAAACGCTCATTAGTTCACTAGTAAGGTCATTTTGACCCTTACTCGTGAACATGTAAGCCACAAAACGGCCACTAGTTCACTAGTAAGATCATTTTGAGGCTTACTATTGAACATGTAAGCCACAAAACGGCCACTAGTTCACTAGTAAGATCATTCTGACGCTTACCGGTGAACATGTAAGCCACAGAACGCCCACTAGTTCACTAGTAAGATCATTTTGAGGCTTACTAGTGAACATGTAAAGCCATAAATGTGCCCACTAGTTCACTAGTAAGATCATTTTGACACTTACTAGTGAACATGTAAGCCACAAAACGCTCACTAGTTCACTAGTAAGATCATTTTGAGGCTTACTAGTGAACATGTTAGGTCATAAATGTGCCCACTAGTTCACTAGTAAGATCATTTTGAGGCTTACTAGTTGACATGTAAGCCGCAAAACGCCCACTAGTTCACTAGTAAGATCATTTTTATGCTTACTAGTGAACATGTAAGGCCATAAATGTGCCCACTAAGTCACTAGTAAGATCATTTTGACGCTTACTAGTGAACATGTAAGGCCATAAATGTGCCCACTAGTTGACATGTAAGCCACAAAACGCCCCTTAGCTCACTCGTAAGATCATTTTGAGGCTTACTAGTGAACATGTAAGCCACAAAACGCTCATTAGTTCACTAGTAAGGTCATTTTGACCCTTACTCGTGAACATGTAAGCCACAAAACGGCCACTAGTTCACTAGTAAGATCATTTTGAGGCTTACTATTGAACATGTAAGCCACAAAATGGCCACTAGTTCACTAGTAAGATCATTCTGACGCTTACCGGTGAACATGTAAGCCACAGAACGCCCACTAGTTCACTAGTAAGATAATTTTGAGGCTTACTAGTGAACATGTAAAGCCATAAATGTGCCCACTAGTTCACTAGTAAGATCATTTTGACACTTACTAGTGAACATGTAAGCCACAAAACGCTCACTAGTTCACTAGTAAGATCATTTTGAGGCTTACTCGTGAACATGTAAGGCCATAAATGTGCCCACTAGTTCACTAGTAAGATCATTTTGAGGCTTAGTAGTTGACATGTAAGCCACAAAATGCCCACTAGTTCACTAGTAAGATCATTGTGAGACTTACTAGTGAACATGTAAGCCACAAAACGCTCACTAGTTCACTAGTAAGATCATTTTTAGGCTTACTAGTTGACAGGTAAGCCGCAAAACGGCAACTAGCTCACTCGTAAGATCATTTTGACTCTTACTAGTGAACATGTAAGCCGCAAAACACACACTAGTTCACTAGTAAGATCATTTTGAGGCTTACTAGTTGACATGTAAGCCGCAAAACGCCTACTAGTTCACTAGTAAGATCATTTTGACGCTTACTAGTGAACATGTTAGGCCATAAATGTGCCCACTAGTTCACTAGTAAGATCATTTTGACGCTTACTAGTGAACATGTAAGCCACAAAACACTCACTAGTTCACTAGTAAAGTCATTTTGACACTTACTAGTGAACATGTAAGCCACAAAACGCTCTCTAGTAAGATCATTTTGAGGCTTACTAGTGAACATGTAAGGCCATAAATGTGCCCACTAGTTCACTAGTAAGATCATTTTGAGGCTTAGTAGTTGACATGTAAGCCACAAAATGCCCACTAGTTCACTAGTAAGATCATTTTGAGGCTTACATAGTTGACATGTAAGCCGCAAAACGCCCACTAGCTCACTCGTAAGATCAATTTGACGCTTACTAGTGAACATGTAAGCCGCAAAACGCACACTAGTTCACTAGTAAGATCATTTTGACGCTTACTAGTGAACATGTTAGGTCATAAATGTGCCCACTAGTTCACTAGTAAGATCATTTTGAGGCTTACTAGTGAACATGTAAGCCGCAAAACGCCCACTAGTTCACTAGTAAGATCATTTTTATGCTTACTAGTGAACATGTAAGGCCATAAATGTGCCCACTAAGTCACTAGTAAGATCATTTTGACGCTTACTAGTGAACATGTAAGGCCATAAATGTGCCCACTAGTTCACTAGTAAGGTCATTTTGACGCTTACTAGTGAACATGTAAGCCACAAAACGCTCACTAGTAAGGTCATTTTGAGGCTTACTAGTGAAGATGTAAGCCACAAAACGCCTACTAGTTCACTAGTAAGATCATTTTGACGCTTACTAGTGAACATGTAAGCCACAAAACGCTCACTAGTTCACTAGTAAGATCATTGTGAGGCTTACTAGTTGACATGTAAGCCGCAAAACGCCCACTAGTTCATTAGTAAGATCATTTTGAGGCTTACTTGTTGACATGTAAGCCGCAAAACGCCCACTAGTTCACTCGTAAGATCATTTTGAGGCTTATTAGTTGACGTGCAAGCCGCAAAACGCCCACTAGTTCACCAGTAAGATCATTTTGACGCTTACTCGTGAACATGTAAGCCACAAAACGGCCACTAGTTTACTGGTAAGATCATTTTGAGGCTTACTAGTGAACATTTAAGCCACAAAACGCCCACTAGTTCACTAGTAAGATCATTTTGAGGCTTACTAGTTGACATGTAAGCCACAAAACGCCCACTAGTTCACTAGTAAGATCATTTTGAGGCTTACTAGTGAACATTTAAGCCACAAAACGCCCACTAGTTCAATAGTAAGATCATTTTGACGCTTACTGGTGAACATGTAAGCCACAAAACGCTCACTAGTTCACAAGTAAGGTCATTGTGACGCTTACTAGTGAACATGTCATCCACAAAAGAACCCACTAGTTCACTAGTAAGATCATTTTGAGGCTTACTAGTTGACATGTAAGCCACAAAACGCCCCTTAGCTCACTCGTAAGATCATTTTGAGGCTTACTAGTGAACATGTAAGCCACAAAACGCTCATTAGTTCACTAGTAAGATCATTTTTATGCTTACTAGTGAACATGTAAGGCCATAAATGTGCCCACTAAGTCACTAGTAAGGTCATTTTGACCCTTACTCGTGAACATGTAAGCCACAAAACGGCCACTAGTTCACTAGTAAGATCATTTTGAGGCTTACTATTGAACATGTAAGCCACAAAACGGCCACTAGTTCACTAGTAAGATCATTCTGACGCTTACCGGTGAACATGTAAGCCACAGAACGCCCACTAGTTCACTAGTAAGATCATTTTGAGGCTTACTAGTGAACATGTAAAGCCATAAATGTGCCCACTAGTTCACTAGTAAGATCATTTTGACACTTACTAGTGAACATGTAAGCCACAAAACGCTCACTAGTTCACTAGTAAGATCATTTTGAGGCTTACTCGTGAACATGTAAGGCCATAAATGTGCCCACTAGTTCACTAGTAAGATCATTTTGAGGCTTAGTAGTTGACATGTAAGCCACAAAATGCCCACTAGTTCACTAGTAAGATCATTGTGAGGCTTACTAGTGAACATGTAAGCCACAAAACGCTCACTAGTTCACTAGTAAGATCATTTTTAGGCTTACTAGTTGACATGTAAGCCGCAAAACGCCAACTAGCTCACTCGTAAGATCATTTTGACTCTTACTAGTGAACATGTAAGCCGCAAAACACACACTAGTTCACTAGTAAGATCATTTTGACCCTTACTAGTGAACATGTAAGCCACAAAACACTCACTAGTTCAATAGTAAAGTCATTTTGACACTTACTAGTGAACATGTAAGCCACAAAACGCTCTCTAGTAAGATCATTTTGAGGCTTACTAGTGAACATGTAAGGCCACAAAACGCTCACTAGTTCACTAGTAAGATCATTTTTAGGCTTACTAGTTGACATGTAAGCCGCAAAACGCCCACTAGCTCACTCGTAAGATCATTTTGACGCTTACTAGTGAACATGTAAGCCGCAAAACACACACTAGTTCACTAGTAAGATCATTTTGACGCTTACTAGTGAACATGTAAGCCACAAAACACTCACTAGTTCACTAGTAAAGTCATTTTGACACTTACTAGTGAACATGTAAGCCACAAAACGCTCTCTAGTAAGATCATTTTGAGGCTTACTAGTGAACATGTAAGGCCATAAATGTGCCCACTAGTTCACTAGTAAGATCATTTTGAGGCTTACATAGTTGACATGTAAGCCGCAAAACGCCCACTAGCTCACTCGTAAGATCATTTTGACGCTTACTAGTGAACATGTAAGCCGCAAAACGCACACTAGTTCACTAGTAAGATCATTTTGAGGCTTACTAGTTGACATGTAAGCCGCAAAACGCCTACTAGTTCACTAGTAAGATCATTTTGACGCTTACTAGTGAACATGTTAGGTCATAAATGTGCCCACTAGTTACAATACAATACAATACAATACATGCTGATTTATATAGCGCTTTCACAACAGCGGCAGCTGTAACAAAGCGCTTTACAAAACAGTTAACATAAAGTAAAATAATAAACACAACACATAACATAAAACACGGACAGTTGTGCAGTCCTAACCACTTTTCCGTCACACGCTTTGTTGTTTGAAGCGGTTTGAGATGAAAGAGGAGAGAATCAAAGCGTCCTTTAACCAGTGGATCAGAGACGTCATGCTCAAAATGTGCACACGTCGGCTACAAGCTATGTTTCAAAGTCAACAAGAAGCTGTAGCATCCATTGATGAAAAAAGAGATTGGTTCACTTCTCCTGTCCCATGGAAATCCATTTCAATTCCAAGCGGCGACTCACGGTTCCAAATACGCATCGGCGCTCTTCGCCAACCCTCCTCTCGCCTCATCCTCAACTTCAGCGGCCATCCATCCAGCAGCACCAACGCCGACTGTCCAACAGCGCCGACATAGCCACTGAACAAATCGGGGTTGTGAAAAATGCTGCCCATTACTGGCGCAAAAAACACAAGCGCCCCAGGTCTGTCCACCGACAGTCAATGGCGCCGACATTCCTCCCAATCAAAATCTGTGCTGGTACAGGCGTGCTGCCGAGAAGGCGCAACCACCAAGCACAGATACTGCTCCTTTGACGAATGTCGTGGCCAAAAAGCGCTGAAAACAGTCCATATCAGGTCCGCACGATGAAACAACAAACAACGTGACAAAACAAAAGACAAAAACACAAAAAAAGAACAAAAAAGCAAGGCTCTTGAAGAGCACTTGCCGAAGGCTGCCTACTCTGGCGCCATCTTGGAAAAAAAAAAAAAAAAAAAAAAACTAGTTCACTAGTAAGATCATTTTGAGGCTTACTAGTTGACATGTAAGCCGCAAAACGCCCACTAGTTCACTAGTAAGATCATTTTTATGCTTACTAGTGAACATGTAAGCCATAAATGTGCCCACTAGTTCACTAGTAAGATCATTTTGAGGCTTACTAGTTGACATGTAAGCCACAAACGCCCACTAGTTCACTAGTCCATCTCTCTGGAATGACCTCACTTTGTATGCAGCGATGGCTGTTTGAAAGTGCTCTATAAATACTGTTGACTTGACTTGACTTGACTAGTAAGATCATTTTGAGGCTTACGAGTGAAGATGTAAGCCACAAAACGCTCACTAGTAAGGTCATTTTGAGGCTTACTAGTGAAGATGTAAGCCACAAAACGCCTACTAGTTCACTAGTAAGATCATTTTGACGCTTACTAGTGAACATGTAAGCCACAAAACGCTCACTAGTTCACTAATAAGATCATTGTGAGGCTTACTAGTTGACATGTAAGCCGCAAAACGCCCACTAGTTCATTAGTAAGATCATTTTGAGGCTTACTTGTTGACATGTAAGCCGCAAAACGCCCACTAGTTCACTCGTAAGATCATTTTGAGGCTTACTAGTTGATGTGCAAGCCGCAAAACGCCCACTAGTTCACTAGTAAGATCATTTTGACGCTTACTCGTGAACATGTAAGCCACAAAACGGCCACTAGTTCACTGGTAAGATCATTTTGAGGCTTACTAGTGAACATGTAAGCCACAAAACGGCCACTAGTTCACTGGTAAGATCATTTTGAGGCTTACTAGTGAACATGTAAGGCCATAAATGTGCCCACTAGTTCACTAGTAAGATCATTTTGAGGCTTACTAGTTGACATGTAAGCCACAAACGCCCACTAGTTCACTAGTAAGATCATTTTGAGGCTTACGAGTGAAGATGTAAGCCACAAAACGCCCACTAGTTCACTAGTAAGATCATTTTGAGGCTTACTAGTTGACATGTAAGCCACAAAACGCTCATTAATTCACTAGTAAGGTCATTTTGACGCTTACTAGTGAACATGTAAGCCACAAAACGCCCACTAGTTCATTAGTAAGATCATTTTGAGGTTTACTTGTTGACATGTAAGCCGCAAAACTCCCACTAGTTCACTCGTAAGATCATTTTGAGGCTTACTAGTTGACATGCAAGCGGCAAAACACCCACTAGTTCACTAGTAAGATCATTTTGACGCTTACTCGTGAACATGTAAGCCACAAAACGCCGACTAGTATACTAGTAAGATCATTTTGAGGCTTACAAGTGAACATGTAAGGCCATCAATGTTCCCACTAGTTCACTCGTAAGATCATTTTGGGGCTTACTAGTTGACATGTAAGCCACAAAATCCCCACTAGTTCACTAGTAAGATCATTTTGAGGCTTACTAGTTGAAATGTAAGCCGCAAAACGCCCACTAGTTCACTGGTAAGATCATTTTGAGGCTTACTAGTTGACATGTAAGCCACAAAACGCCCACTAGTTCACTAGTAAGATCATTTTGAGGCTTACAAGTGAAGATGTAAGCCACAAAACGCCCACTAGTTCACTAGTAAGATCATTTTGACGCTTACTAGTGAACATGTAAGCCACAAAACGCTCACTAGTTCACTAGTAAGGTCATTTTGACGCTTACTCGTGAACATGTAAGCCACAAATTGTCACTAGTTCACTAGTAAGGTCATTTTGACGCTTACTAGTTAACATGTAAGCCACAAAACGCCAACTAGTTCACTAGTAAGATCATTTTGAGGCTAACTAGTGAACATGTAAGCCACAAAACGCCCACTAGTTCACTAGTAAGATCATTTTGACGCTTACTAGTGAACACGTAAGGCCATAAATGTGTCCACTACTTCACTAGTAAGATCATTTTGAGGCTTACTAGTTGACATGTAAGCCGCAAAACGCCCACTAGTTCACTGGTAAGATCATTTTGAGGCTTACTAGTGAACATGTAAGGCCATAAATGTGCCCACTAGTTCACTAGTAAGATCATTTTGACGCTTACTAGTGAACACGTAAGGCCATAAATGTGTCCACTACTTCACTAGTAAGATCATTTTGAGGCTTACTAGTTGACATGTAAGCCGCAAAACGCCCACTAGTTCACTCGTAAGATCATTTTGAGGCTTACTAGTTGATGTGCAAGCCGCAAAACGCCCACTAGTTCACTAGTAAGATCATTTTGACGCTTACTCGTGAACATGTAAGCCACAAAACGGCCACTAGTTCACTGGTAAGATCATTTTGAGGCTTACTAGTGAACATGTAAGCCACAAAACGGCCACTAGTTCACTGGTAAGATCATTTTGAGGCTTACTAGTGAACATGTAAGGCCATAAATGTGCCCACTAGTTCACTAGTAAGATCATTTTGAGGCTTACTAGTTGACATGTAAGCCACAAACGCCCACTAGTTCACTAGTAAGATCATTTTGAGGCTTACGAGTGAAGATGTAAGCCACAAAACGCCCACTAGTTCACTAGTAAGATCATTTTGAGGCTTACTAGTTGACATGTAAGCCACAAAACGCTCATTAATTCACTAGTAAGGTCATTTTGACGCTTACTAGTGAACATGTAAGCCACAAAACGCCCACTAGTTCATTAGTAAGATCATTTTGAGGTTTACTTGTTGACATGTAAGCCGCAAAACTCCCACTAGTTCACTCGTAAGATCATTTTGAGGCTTACTAGTTGACATGCAAGCGGCAAAACACCCACTAGTTCACTAGTAAGATCATTTTGACGCTTACTCGTGAACATGTAAGCCACAAAACGCCGACTAGTATACTAGTAAGATCATTTTGAGGCTTACAAGTGAACATGTAAGGCCATCAATGTTCCCACTAGTTCACTCGTAAGATCATTTTGGGGCTTACTAGTTGACATGTAAGCCACAAAATCCCCACTAGTTCACTAGTAAGATCATTTTGAGGCTTACTAGTTGAAATGTAAGCCGCAAAACGCCCACTAGTTCACTGGTAAGATCATTTTGAGGCTTACTAGTTGACATGTAAGCCACAAAACGCCCACTAGTTCACTAGTAAGATCATTTTGAGGCTTACAAGTGAAGATGTAAGCCACAAAACGCCCACTAGTTCACTAGTAAGATCATTTTGACGCTTACTAGTGAACATGTAAGCCACAAAACGCTCACTAGTTCACTAGTAAGGTCATTTTGACGCTTACTCGTGAACATGTAAGCCACAAATTGTCACTAGTTCACTAGTAAGGTCATTTTGACGCTTACTAGTTAACATGTAAGCCACAAAACGCCAACTAGTTCACTAGTAAGATCATTTTGAGGCTAACTAGTGAACATGTAAGCCACAAAACGCCCACTAGTTCACTAGTAAGATCATTTTGACGCTTACTAGTGAACACGTAAGGCCATAAATGTGTCCACTAGTTCACTAGTAAGATCATTTTGAGGCTTACTAGTTGACATGTAAGCCGCAAAACGCCCACTAGTTCACTGGTAAGATCATTTTGAGGCTTACTAGTGAACATGTAAGGCCATAAATGTGCCCACTAGTTCACTAGTAAGATCATTTTGAGGCTTGCTATTTGACATGTAAGCCACAAAACGCCCACTAGTTCACGAGTAAGATCATTTTGAGGCTTACTAGTGAACATGTAAGCCACAAAACGCTCACTAGTTCACAAGTAAGGTCATTGTGACGCTTACTAGTGAACATGTAAGCCACAAAAGAACCCACTAGTTCACTATTAAGATCATTTTGAGGCTTACTAGTTGACATGTAAGCCGCAAAACGCCCACTAGTTCACGAGTAAGATCATTTTCACGCTTACTAGTTGACATGTAAGGCCATAAACGTGCCCACTAGTTCACTAGTATAAGATCATTTTGAGGCTTACTAGTTGACATGTAAGCCACAAAATGCCCACTAGTTCTCTAGTAAGATCATTTTGAGGCTTACTAGTGAAGATGTAAGCCACAAAACGCCCACTTGTTCACTAGTAAGATCATTTTGAGGCTTACTAGTTAACATGTAAGCCACAAAACGCCCACTAGTTCACTAGTAAGATAATTTTGAGGCTTACTTGTTGACATGTAAGCCGCAAAATGCCCACTAGTTCACTCGTAAGATCATTTTGAGGCTTACTAGTTGACATGTAAGCCACAAAACGCTCATTAGTTCACTATTAAGGTCATTTTGACCCTTACTCGTGAACATGTAAGCCACAAAACGGCCACTAATTCACTAGTAAGGTCATTTTGACACTTACTAGTGAACATGTAAGCCACAAAACACTCTCTAGTAAGATCATTTTGACGCTTACTAGTGAACATGTAAGGCCATAAATGTGCCCACTAGTTCACTGGTAAGATCATTTTGAGGCTTACTAGTTGACATATAAGCCGCAAAACCCCCACTAGTTCACTGGTAAGATCATTTTG